>NW_021319561.1:481893-521847 GCF_001605985.2 Dendrobium catenatum
TCCTCCTGCGACTGGCAGAGAACCTTTCTCGTTTTTCTCCCTCCTGGAGAAGGAGAGAGACCTCGAGGTAACGGATGTAGACGAGCCTCCCTTTGGAGATCCTTCCTCAAATCCTTCTCGGGCCATAGGAGGAGCAAGATGCAGCAAGCTTGGAGCAAACCGTGTGATCTTCCCTCACACCTCTTCTCCCTCACAACGCTCACCTCCTCCTTCCTCTCATCAACCCTCAAGAATTTTCTCTAGAGTTTTCTCCCTTGGATCCCTCTCTAACACATTCACCTCCCTGTAAGTCATTACTCAAAAGAACTTGATTTGATATAAAAAAAAGGCTCCAACAAAACCTCTGAATTCAAAGTAGCCGTTAATGTTCGTAAGTACGATTCCAACATCGTACAGTACGATCTTCATAAACAGCCGTCGTCCTGGTACGAAGATGTACGAACAGTACCAAAAACAATCGTTACTTAGATATATATCGTACGTACAATTCAACAGATTACTATCATACAGGACGTGGTCTGGACGATCGGATGTCGTCTCTATTCATCGTATGTATGATTACTATCGTACAGTACGATGTGACAAAACCAAGAGATCGTCCAGGACGATATCCGGGGATCATACTTCGTCTCTGTTCATCGTATGGTACTATGAGTTCGTACAGTACGATGTTTAAATTTTCATTAGGCCTGGATTACATGCACTAATCACGGGTTTTATTTAAGTAAGTATTAAAAACGATGTAAGTAGAACCTGTTCGTACAGTACGAACGGCGCAAAATCACTTACTTAAACTAAGTCACGGCTAGGGTTTGTATCTTAACATATGTAAAGTACGAAAGACTTTACAGTACGATCTATTCACAGAATTTTTCCACATAGCTTGGATCGTACTGTACGAAAATAAAACATACAGTACGATCTCCAGAGAAGAATTTTAGTTATATTTTGCAGTTAAAAAAGAACTCTCCCCCTGTGTGTGCATGGTTGCTCTTACTCTTACGCATTTTTTTTATGGCCAGACTCAATAAAGTAAAAATACAATAAATGAAAAAAATAATGTTTGACTTATACTCCTAATCACCCGGTCTTGAGTCTTTTCTTTCTTCCTGAAGTCACTTGTGATCTTCCTAAATGTTAGTGCTCAAGGAAAAACAATAAATAATAATCAATGAAAAGCGGTTCCAAAACACTCATTATTTGGCATCATCAAAAATCCAAAACTCGGAGTCATGGGTTGCCAACAATCTCCCCCTGTTTGATGATGTCAAATAATTTGTTGCAAGTAAGAAAGAAAAATTTCTTTTGAAAAAATTTCTTTTGTTTTCTTTTTCTTTTTTTTTTGTTTTTTTTTTTTTTTTTTTTAAAATTAAACACAAGAAGAAAAAAATACTACAAAGCAAGTAGAAAAAAAGATACTACATTTAGATAAATAGGCATTACAACATTAAACAAACTTCTCCCCCTTTTGACAGCACAAAAAGAGGATCAACTAAAAAGCACAAAAAAAAAAGAAAAAAACTACAAAGCAAACACAGGAACTCTATCAGCACGATCCCAGATCAGTTGGTGGTGGAGGTGGATTTGGGCTAAAGTATTGAAAGAGAGTATTGAAGCGGTGATCAATTGCAGTTAAAACGCTCTCCAAACCAGTGCCATATCAGCCTCGTGTTGCTGATTGTTGTTCTTGAATATGCATGTCGAAGACGAGTCTGCAAGTGTTGGTCGAAAGCGGGCGACTAAATCATCATTTGGGTGTGCTGGTGCTGGAGCTGGTGCAGGTGCTCGGGGTGCAGCATGGCGTCGTAACCTTAAGCAACTTCAATCTAATAATCCTATTTAGGACACATCAAAACCACACGACCTACCTCACACACTTTAGATGTTTTGCTAGGATCACTGACTCTAGTTCTAGGCTAGGCCGGTGTTTTACTTTCTGCAGTTGTGTGCCGTATTTTTCGAGCTTTTACTGCATGCTGTTTGCTAGTATAGAATTGTTGTGTTTGCTTACTTACTGCACTCTGTGATTGATTGTGCGTTAGACTTACCCCTAGGTTAGGGACGAATTATACTTGTGCAATCTTATGCAGGTGGCCATGCTCATATAAGGAGCTGAAAACTAAAGGGGGCAGTTAATAAAAAAATATATAACTCTTTGCACAGGTACCTGCCGCGCTTAAGACCCCCTTTAAATAAAAAGAGCATGGCCAAGTGTGGCTAAAAAAATGCATTTTAATTTTCTATATTACAACTGCTTGGGATTGAGTATATAACTGTTGATTATTAGGATAACCCTGCAGGATCGAGTCTAGATTTTCATTTTTTTATTGAGATGTAAATTCGATTGTATAAAGGTTGTAATTGTTTAAAATGATTTGAATTTGGGATATTTTATCCAATTTGAATTCCAAAGAGGTGAAGACATCCCTAAAGGGGAGAGTCTTCTTCCATTTGGAAGTCAAATTAGGATACTTTGCAAATATCCAAAGAGGAAAGATAACACCCCGATCAAGGGGGAGTTTCTTTCCATTTGGATATCCGGAACCGACGAATCAAGATGTTCGTAAGAAGACGAAGAAGTAGACAACGAGAAGAATCCCAAATCTCAAAGTCATTTGAGTCTTAAGATAAAATCCGGGTTGTAGTCAGTGGTGCCCGGCCACTTTAATTTTCTGCAAAATTCTGTGATGTAATAATAAAGGCACTTGCCTATGGACATTCAATTTGATATATTTAATTTGATTGATTTATTTAAATTGATTGCGCATTAGAGATACCTACTTTTCTAGTCTTTTTACCTGCATGCCGATTTTGATTTGACCTGGAATCCGACTGTAGGCTCTTAAGGACTTAATAAAATTTTTCTACTTAAATCAAATTAAAAACTTTAAGCTCACATAGAAACTCTAACGATTTAAGAAGTAAGCCCGGGACCGCCGGAAGTTTTCATTTCATAGCATTCATTAAAATTCAAACTTTTAATTGAGTCGATTAGCATGCATCATATTAGCAACTAATTTAAAAATCTTTAAATCTTTAATTACATTAGCTTAAGCATCAAACCCAACATAAGTCAAAGGGGCCAATTAGGATCCGCTCTAGATGTCGGCCCCGCTCTCAAAAACCTATCTCAAATAACGTCCCTACCAATTCTAACATTAAATGACTTGATACATGTTTTTAAAGCGCCTAGGTGGTTTAGCTGGCTCCCCAATCCAGGCTGGGGTAAGACTAGATTCGCATTGCACTAGCTAGGTTCGGGTCACTTTTTTAGTACCCAATTTAGACTTAGGTTCTGAGGCAAGCTCGGGCTATAAGACCTCAACCTCCGGGAATCGAATCCCAAATTTCTAATAAAATTGATCACTTAAATATTAAATCACTTTCAATCAAATTTAAGCCCAACATTTAGGATAGGCTGGAGTGTTTCTGAAGTGATTCAGAATCTCAAAACACTCCCTACTCCTCTTCCTTTGACTCTGAAAATAAGTGTTCAGACTTAATCCAATCTCATTTGAAAATTCCTACCATTTCACTCCTTTGATATCAAGCCTTGAAATTCTTAAATAAAATTTACACCGCTATTTTAATAGAGAGTTTTCGTAGGAAATTCCGATTTCCTACGATGTAATTAACTACGAGGGCTTGCATTCATAGGAGATTTAGAAACCCAGATCTAATTTTCAATATTGAAATTTTCAAAAATCTTTAATTAATTATTTTTGGAAAAATCCAACGATCATTATCGTCATTTTCAAACGATCGATAATGATTGATATTTTCTTTCTTCGGAGAGATATATCAATTATTATCGTAATTTTGATTATGAAATTAATGATCTTCAATCCATATTAGCTTAGCCAAATATTCGATTAAATCCTATTTTGATCTCTCGAGGTCAAATACGATTTTTCCTGGATTTGACTACGATAATAATGATAAAGTTAAAGTTTTATAATCTGAACCAATTAATGAATGATATCTTCGCCTTTTTGAGATGATATATCATTTCTAATCCTGAGTTCCATTACATAATTAAAATTCAAATTTTAATCTTCCCAAAGATAATTAAATATTTTTCAAAACTATATATACTTAAATATTTTTTTAATCAAAACACCATACTCATACAAGGAGCTGAAATTAAAGGGGGCAATCAATAAAAAAAAAACTCTTTGTACAGATACCTGCCGCGCTTAAGAACCCCTTTAAATAAAAAGAGCATGGTCAAGTGTGGCTAAAAGTAATGCATTTTAATTTTCATATTATAACTGCTTGGGAATATATACAACTGCTGATTATTAGGATAACTTTGCAGGATCGAGTCTAGATCTTTTTATTTTTAAATCAATGTAAATTTAATTTGATAAGGTTGTATTTGTTTGAAATAACTTAAGATTGGGATATGGATAACCAATTTGAATTCCAAAGAGGTGAAGACATCCCTAAAGGGGAGAGTCTTCTTCCATTTGGAAGTCAAATTAGAATACCTTTTAAATATCCAAATAGGAAAGATAACACCCCGATCAAGAGGGAGTTTCTTTTCATTTGGATATCCAGAACCGACGAACCAAGACGTTCGTGAGAAGACGAAGAAATGGACCACGAGAAGAATCCCAAATCTCAAAGTCATCCAAGTCTTAAGATAAAATCCGGGTTGTAGTCAGTGGTGCCCGTCCACTTTAATTTTCTGCAAAATTCTGTGATGTAATAATAAGGGCACTAGCCTACGGACTTTCAATTTGAATAATTAATTTAGTTGATTTGTTTAATTTGATTGCGCATTAGAACTCCTGCTTTTCTAGTCTTTTTATTTGCATGCCGTATTTGGATTGACCTGGAATACGATTTTAGGCTCTTAGGGGTTTGTCAAAAAATTCTTCTACTATAATTAAATAAAAAATTTAGGATAAGATAGAAATTCTAAACGGTCCTAAGAAGTAAGCTCGGACTCGCCAAGGGTTTTTCATGCATCCATATTGTACTTTCTCAACCTTGTTAGGCATCTCCCCGCTTGCGGGTTCTGGCAGACCACCTAGCCTATGAGGGTGCCGATCTGTCAAGGGGATGTTATGCAATCTCTAGGGAAAAACCTATTTTCTAAGCCAAAAAAGATTTTTAAACTGCTACATTCTGATTTTGCATTCAATCGAGTCAATTAGCATGCATCGCATTAGTAACAAATTTAAAAGAGTCTAATATTTAATTGCATCTATTTAGACATCAAATACCCGACATAAGTTAAAGGGGTCAATTAATGATCTGCTCTAAATTTCGACCTCATTCCTCTAAAATTTTCTAATTAATGTCCCTACCACTCTACAAAAAGACCGGACTCATATTTTAAAATCATTTAGGTGGTTTAGCTGGCTCCCCAATCCAGGCCGGGGTAAGACCATACTTGCACTGCATTAGCTAGGTTCGGGATACTAATTTTGAGTGCCTAATTTAGACTTAGGTTCTGAGGCAGGCTCGGGTCATAAGACCTCAATTTTCGAGAATTGAATCCAAAATTTCTAATAAAATTGACCACTTAAACTAAACATCGCTTTCAATCAAATACAAGCCTAACACTTAGGATAGACTGAGGTGTTTCTGAAGTAATTCAGAATCTCAAAATACCTCTTACTTTTCTTCCTTGGACTCTAAAAATAAGTCTTCAATTCTGATCCAATCCCACTTAAAATTCCTACCATTTTCTATCTTTGATATCTAACTTTGAAAATCTTAAAAATAAAATTCATACCGCTATTTTAATCGAGAGTTTTCGTAGGAAATTTTAATTTCCTACTATGTAATTAACTATGAGGACTTGCGCTCGTAGGAGATTTAAAAACCCAGAACTTATTTTTAAAACCAATAATTTTTCAAAATCTCTAATTAATTCTCTTTGGAAAAATCAAACCCGACGATCGTTATCATCATTTTCGAACGATCCATAATAATTGATATATTCTTTCTTCGGAGAGATATATCAATTATTATCGTAGTTTCGATCATGAAATTAATGATCTTTTATCCGAATTAGAATAATCAAATAATTGGTTAAATTCCATTTTGATCCTCCGGGGTCGAATGTAATTCTTCCATTGAGTTTGACTACGATAATTCGGATAAGATTAAATTCTGAAATTTGAACCCATTAGGGAACAATATGATCGTCTCTCGAGGCGATGTATCGTTCATAATGATGTGTTAAATTTCAAAATTTAAAATTTAAAATTTAAATATTCCCAAAGAAAATTAATTCTTTTTCAAAACTTATATATATATTTTTCAATCAAAACAATTTTCAAATGTGCAATTTATTTTATTTCATGAGATTGATTCTTATTAAATAACAAATTTAAAATTAATAAATATAAGTTTTATGTTATTTGTACTTGTATCATACAACTACTAGGTACGAGTACCCTCCAATTATCCTATAATCAAACAGGTAAATTTGGTAATTTTATTAGATGTTACTGTTGGATTCAAATTAGTCCATGGATGAACTAGACTTTACTAAAAGGTTATTGGCATGTTAGAGCTAGAAAACTAAGCCAGAGAAATTAGTGAGTACAGAGAAACAATAGAAAATATATTTGTAAGTATTCTACAAAAGCATGAAGATCCAATATATACTCCTTTAACTTTTATTTATTGGGTTAAGAGGGCTACAATATAGAAAATAGTACATTATATGACTATTATAGACTAACACTAACATGTGGACTAGATATTAGATATACACATGTATCTGTGTCTCTAATTTAGCCCACTCCTCTTAAGTGAGTATCTTGGGCAACCCTTTGAGGGAAAATGTTTTGAACAAGTCTTCGGGGTCACAGGGCAAGTTTGGGCTTGCAAGTCCCTAAGAACAAGGGGCAATTTCTTAGGAACCAATGTTGAGTCCTTGGGAGTGAGGATGATGATAGTAAGCTAGGGACTAGTCAACACTACAGGAAAATCATTCATTTCCGGCGGTTTTGTAATTTAGCGGCGGTTTTCTGGCAAATCAAATGCCGCCTGTAAAAACCGCGTAGGAAAATAATTTTCGGCGGTTTTTTCCGGCTGCAATTTCCGGCGGTTTTGTAATTTAGCGGCGGTTTTCTGGCAGTTCAAATGCCGCCGGTAAAAACCGCGTAGGAAAATAATTTCCGACGGTTTTTTCCGGCGGCAAGTTTATCTGGCGGCTTACCGGCGGTCTTAAACCGTCGGTCAAATTAAAAAAAAAAAACCACTCCAGCCAGCCACCCCGCTCCCGCGCCCGAACCCCACCACCGGCTGCGCTCCCGCGCTCTGGCCAAGCTCCCGCGCTCCGGCGGCTGGCTCCCGAGCTCCGGCCAGGCTCCCGCGTCTGCGCGCGGTGAGATTCGAACCGTGGTCCTCCGTGTAGATTTCAAGCAACCAACTGAAATGCCAATTATGTAAATACGTTATTATTGTCAATATTATTTATTTAAAGTATATTCAGACCGAAAAGCAATTAATTTTTTAAATTTTTTTTAAAATAAAAAACAATATTTAATATAACCAATAATAATTAACTACAAATAATATTTAAAATGAAATTAATTAAATAGTTAATATAAGTTTAATTAATTTTGGTAATATCATTTACGTATTAACAATTTTTTTCATTTTTAATAAATTTTTAAAGCCACCGGAAAAGTTGAAAAAAGGTCGCCGGAAATTCCGCCAAAAATTCTGTGAGAAAAAATACAGCCAGAAAAGCGCCGGAAACGTGACCGCCGGAAAGAGCGCCGAAAATCGGTGATTTTTCCTGTAGTGAACTAGTGAGGAATATCTTTATGTCATAGGAATTAGATATTTTAACTTAATTGTAGCTGAGTGGAGGATGTTTTTAGTTGGCAAATGACCATGGACGCACTTAGCTTTTACGGAGTGAGTGGCATCAATTAAGACGAGTGGCTCACTTCGGGGTATGTACTGGTCATGCGAGATCATCGAAGAGCTCCCCAAAAAACTATCCTGATCTAGCTCTCCTCAAGTAATTGAGTTTGCAAATTGCAAATCCATAGGGAAGGAGTGGTGTTTAAATCACAATGTTGGTGCTAGAATTACTACGTGTGATAATGGAGATCCTATGACTCCTTTTCAAGAAAGTACCAAATATGACCACGTTAAACCCCTCTATCAAGTTTCATAATAGGAGCTCCTAGACAAAGGGTTTTGTGAAGAGTGAGGATTTGTTGCAATAATGAAGTTTATATAAAAAAAATGGTCATTGTAATCACTGGCGGATTTAAGGGGGGCCTAGGGGGGCACGTGCCCCCCTCCCCCCATCCCTTCTTCTAAATATTTAAATTACTAGCCATCTAATTGTGTCAAATATCACTACAGTTGATAATGGAGGGCAAAGATGAATAACATAAATTTGATAATATACTATTATTATAAACTCTTTTTAGTTATTCTTGACCCCAAAAATTACCAAAACCAAGAGGTCTTAATTAGTGGAATTACCAAAAACCAACATGGTTTAATTAGTGACCACATGAGAAGCTAAGCAGTAAAACTCATATGGTTTTAAGAAAATAATTCAAAATTCCCAAGCTAAATTATAGTTAATTTTTTTTTTTTTGACATATTTGATAATTAAATTACAAAGATCAAGAAAAACGTTTTAGATGATAGGGTTAAAATGCAAATTGAAAAATTAGAAAGGGCTAAAAACGCCAAAAGTTACAGACCAATTAATTGATCCATTAAACCTCTAAGTTTCATCACATACTCATGAGATCCTCATCATGAAAACTTACTTTAAAGCAAAAAAATATTTAGTTGGAGTCATTGATCTAATACATAGTTGTTTTATGGTTCTCCTATAACTAGTTTTTTAAATTATATTTTATTTTAATTTTTAAATTTTTGATTATGCTTATAAGTAATATTATTTTTTTAAGAATAAAAAAAATACAGCAAATTTTTTAAAATTTTCAATATTGAATGAAAGTCGAATGAAAAAAAAAATTTAGAATTAAAAAAAATTATTTAGGCCCCCCCTATAAAAACTTTCTGGCTCCGCCACTGATTGTAATAATAAAAAAAACTATCAATGTTAGATAAAAAAGTAGTTGAAGAAATTAATTAGTGAGAACAAAATGTTAGAAAATAAATTAAAAAAATAATTGCATAGAGTGCTAGTTAAGAATATAATATAGGGAAAATATTTATTATTAATAATATAGAATGAATGGTTATGATTTTATATTGGAAGAATCACAAGCCCCTATATAAGTTACTATTTAATAAACTTATCAAATTATTAATTAATTAAAATTATACAAAATATACAAAATTCCTTAAATAACATATGATCATTAAATTTGAATATATCACGAAAAAGAAACTTCCTTTGATATGTTGTGTGAAACCCGGTTTTCCTTCCAGGTTCGTCCGGACGAAGTTGGATCGTCTGAGATGATCAGTACAGGATCTGTGAACTGGGAGGTTCATCCCAGGATGAAATTTGGTTTGTTTGTACGAAATTTGTCTAGAGAGCAAGTCGTCCAGGAACAAATACACTTCATATGAATAAAATTTTTCCAGAGAAGAAATTGTCCCGGGACGAATACACTTCATCCAGGACGATCTGCATGTGTATATATTCGATTGAGATCTTTTTGAAGAGAGAGAAAAGCCCAGGAGAGAGAAAAATGAAGGAAAAAGGAGAAAATGATTTTTGGGCGACTTCGGTCCGTTTTCGTCCGTCGCCGTAGTTGGGAAAGTTGCTCGACTCGAGGTAAGGCACATTATGCCTTTCTCTATTTTCAGAAATGTGAATTTTGACTATTTTTTGATCTGTTTCAAATTCGATTTCCGTTAGCGAAAATCTGGTATCATTTTGTTCTTGTAAACTTTTTATCGTGTAACTTTTGATATGTTTCTGAGACGATATTTTTACATGTTTTGAGTATTTTCTGGAAGATTTTCACCGTGTATTCTGAATTCTACGGAGTTTTTATCGAATAGCGAATTATCTGGATGTTAAAAATATTTGCTTCAATACAATGAAAGTCTTAAAATGATGTTTTCTGCTATATGTGGTAATTTGGTAAATTTCTAAATTGTGAATTCTATGAAATTTTTGTATACTGCCGTTATGCCGCTGACAATTTTTCGGATGTAATTCGATTTGAATGTTTTGATGTGTTGTGATATCAAAAGGGAGTTATAAGGGGTCATAATCTTTTGAGATTCTGAGAGGGTCCGAGAATATGAAATCTAAAATTTGAAAATAAATTCTTTTATGAAAATTCTGTATATCTGACAAGTTCTGATGTTGTAAGCACAAGGGAGGCATAAGGGGCAAGAATCCGTTGAGATTATGTCTGTGTCAAGGAAGGGAGGCATAAGGGGTCAGAATACGTTGAGATTCTATCTGTGTCAGGGAAGGGAGGCATAAGGGGTCAGAATCCATTGAGATTCTGTCAGGGTCCGGGAATCTGATATGTAAAATATGATTTTATCTGATTTGAAATCTGATTTGTACAATTCTGTCTGTTCTGTACGATTCTGTTTGTTCTGTACAATTCTGTATGTTCTGTACGATTCTGTTTGTTCTATATAATTCTGTATGTTCTATACGATTCTGTTTGTTTTGTATAATTATGTTTGTTCTGTACGATTCTGTTTGTTCTGTACGATTCTGTCTGTTCTGTGAAATCTGACTTGAATATTCTATTATATGAAATAAATTATGTTTGTGGTTTGATTTCTGTTTGTTTAAGTATTTGTATTATGTCTGCTTATATGATTTATGCAGGATTATACGGATTCTGTATGGCTACTCTTCTGATGTATTTTCTGATGTGTGTTTCTGGAGATTTTGATTGGCTAGTGTAGTCTTGCTTAGCTGTTAGCTCATTCTTGTTATCTACGTGGTTTTCAGGTTATAGGAAAAGGAAGGAAGTCTTGTACTAGCCGTTCAGTGTCTGATCTGAGATTAGATATTTTATACTTTTGATTTTGTACAGTCATGGCTTTTCTATTATGTTCTATTCTTTCTGTTTGTAGCCATGCACTGTATTGTATATGATTATTTTGATGAAAGAAGAAAATATAGATGAACTGTTTTGTATATTTGGATGTTTATAGTAGCTTTGTGTTTTATGTATGTCTGTTTATTGGAAGAAAGTCTGAAGCAAATTCCAAAGCTAGATCCTGGATTAATCCGTCGTGACCCGACGCGATGGGATTCGTTCCGGTCGGGTTGGGTCATGACATGTTGTTCACCTCATTTCTAGTCGGTGCCACTCAAATTTCAAATATGATAAATTTCATAAATAGCTCATGTGGACCCTTCCATGGCTTATTCTCGTAACTTTAACCATTGTTGACCAATCAAACTGGTCAAAATTTTAAAATTATGCAGATTGGTCAAACTTGGTCAAACCCATGCATATATAAAATCATTTTGCTAAACCTCTTATACTTGACCTAATCAGCACCTAAAACCTTCCTAAGGTCTATCCTAGGTGGCTTGACTCGTGTTGACAAGTCAAACTAGTTAAAATCATAAAAAGGGAAAATATGTCAAAATGCTTGAATTGATTTCCTAACCCTAAACCAATTGGTTTAGACCACTTTAAACCACTCTAGAATATTCTTAGGATGATTTTGAACCAAAACCAAGTCTTAATTCATCACAAATCAAACACAAGTGGTTAGCCCATGCAAAACTTTCCACCTTAGCTTGTCCTCTCCTGCCAAGGAATGCCCATTTAACCTCAACACTTGGAAAACATCCATGAATCAATCCTAGTCCATCCCGTCCCTTCATTCAAACTCCATGGCTTAGAATAGGGCAAAACTCTCCAAAACCCTCATTGACACACATCTCCCCTTAGAGTTTGTCTTTAGAGACCCTATTGCTTCTATTCCACTCCTCGAGAGTCCCCCCTTGACTTTTCCATTGATCCCAAGCCTTGAGAGCTTGTTGGTGAAGAGTTTCAAGAGTAATATAAAGCTCAAATATTGAAAGCTTTCAAAATTTTAATCTAAGGTGTAATTAAAACTTAGTATGATAATAATATTCCACTTTAGACCCTAAGGTTGACCTCCAGACTTAAGTACCCTCTTAGAGTAAAATCTAAGAAAGGTTAGAGAAAGTGCATGATACATCAATTATAATATTTTATCTTATATTTATTGAAGCAACTTTATAAGTGAAGGAAGAATGAGTATAAAAGAGATGTTTTGATCCAATCTGATGATAATATTCCACTTTTTCTCTTGTATTGTGAGTCTTATATTAATATAATAAAATTGAGTTTGTTTGTTATTTATTTTATGTCTCGCTAAATCTCTTATTTTAGATTGATATTGTAAAGAATATATTAATTATAAATATAGACACTTATCCTTTAAAGATTTAATGATGTTCTCAATTATCTCTCATTCTTAATTTAATGCACGTAGTGACCATGTGTGTAATTAAAACTTAGTATCATGTATAACACCGAAAGAGGAATGTAAGAATAATCAGGAATATTGATATTATTGTCTGAAGTTTTGCGTACAATATAGTGATTTTCTTATTTACATTTTATTTAATTGAATTATTATTATTATTATTATTTATTTAATTTGATATTTATATTAACCAAAATTTGTTAATTCAATTATATTTAATAGGTTTGTATTGTAGTGTCACTTTAAGGAGAACTTTGATATACATTTCAGTTATCACATGAATATTATTTGAATGTATCTTATGTGATGTCATTTATAACTCAAAGCATTAGTGTATGAGTGTTTTATATATTTCATACCACATAAAATTATTCTTCTTTATTTGCATGCATCATCTATTACGAAGATTAATGGGCTTTTTTTTGAATGAAATGAATAAATTTAGTTTCATTTAGGTGATATGGATTTTAATCTACCTATTGATAAGCCCATTATTTTTAATGTTATGATCATTACTAAACAAAGAACTTTCTATAAGGCCTAAAAAAGATCAAACAAACTTAGCTTAATATTCATGTGAATGACTATAAAATACATTGATAAGCCAATAATTCAAAAATTGATAATTCTAAAGAATTTATAATGTTTATGAAAAGGTTGGAGTAGCTCAAGTGGTAGATAAGATTAAAGAGAGTCGCTTATCTAGATGGTTTGATTACATAAAACATCACCCTTTTAATGAACATATTAGAAAAGTAGATGTATTAGATTTGTCTTATATTAAGAAATGTAGAACTAGACTAATATGAAGTGGATGCAATTTTAGTAAAACTAGAGTGCGAAACAAGAAAATTTAGGTATAAGAACAAACAAGAACTCATTTTTATTGAAAAAACTAAGAAGAAAAATATAAGATAAAGTTGGATCTTCAATTAGGGAGGAAGATCTGACTCTCCCAAATCCCTAACCGTCGGCTAGAACCCACTCAACTCAAGAAAAACTAATTCCAGTAAAATCAAGCATAATTTGAAATCACACCATATTTAGCCTTAAATAGGCTCCCCTAATTCCCTCCCAAATCAGCCCCCTTTCCCTAAATAATTCCCTATCATATTTGAATTAAAATTATATATATTTTCCTAGTTAAATCTCTCTCAATTATAATTAAAACATTCCTAAATAATTCTCCATTGATTACTCCTTACATATTGAATATTAATTTATGAACCCCTAGGGCTTTCCCTAAATAATTCTCTCTCATATTTAAATTCAAATTAGATAAATTTTCCTAATTAATTCTCTCCCAATTATAATTAAAATTTTTCTAAAAAATTTCCCCTCTCTCTTTGCCCACCTTAGTGGGCCCACCGGCTTAACCACCGTCCATTAATATTTCCCTACCAAAGAGCCTCCTTGTTCTCAAGGTGAAACAAAAGAAGCTGTTACTGAAGCATTGGAATATTAATAATGGAGTAAAAAATGGATTAACATTGTGTCAAACAATCCCTGTCTCAAGCATCTCCTTGATAAATCTCTTAATCTCTTCGTTCTAGATTTGGGGATGACGATACATATGAACACTAATAGGTGAGACTCCTTCCATCAAGATGATTGCATGCTCACATTCTTGTGGAAGAGGCAACCCCTGAACTGGTTGGAACACCTCTCGATACTATTGTAGGAGTGGCTAAATCATATCTGGTTCTTCAATCTTCTCCCTATCTTCTTCTCCTTCCATACTTTTTAGCTCCACCAAAAATCCCACTTCTTCACCATTTCCCCTCCTCGGAAGTGGTTCCAAAGATATCATCTCCTCTTAGTCCTCCAAAATTTCTACCTCTCAATCCTCTCTCATCATCCCTATATTAAGGTTTTCCCCACTTCCCAGTCCAATCAATGGTGCTCAAGCCTTTGATGTTGTAGGTTAGGTGTGAAGCTCCAATAGATTCCTTATCATTCCTTTTACGTTGAAAAATTTTTCTCCCATTGATGGCATTCTATCCTCAAACACTTATTTGAGTTGGCCAACTTTTTCCTTAAGATTCTCTTCCAAGGCATCAACTTTCTTTGCCAGCATAAGTTCTAAAAAAGTGCTATGATACTAGTTTGATAGGAAGTAGATTTAATTTCAGCAAAAGCAGAAAACAACACAATAAATTTAGGAAAAAGAGCACAAAAGAACTTTTTTTATTGAAAGAACTAAAAAGAAATAATACAAGCTATAATTGAATTTTAAATTGGAGAGGAAGATCTGACTCTATCAAATCCCTAGCTGTCGGCTAGATCCCACTCAACCTAAGCAAAATTAATTAAATCAAAATCAAGCATAATTTGAAATTACCCCATAGTTAGCATTAAACAGGCTACATTAATTCCCTCCCAAATCAGCCCCCTTTTCTTAAATAATTCCCTCTCATATTTGGATTCAAATTAGATCTTTTTTCCTAATTAATTTTATCATAATTATAACTAAAACTTTCCTTCATAATTTCTCGTTCATTCCTCCTTGCATAAATATTAACTCTCATGGGCTTTCCCTAAATAATTTCTCTCATATTTGAATTCAAATTAGATTTTTTCCCTAATTAATTTTCTCCCAATTATAATTAAAACTTTGTTAAACAATTTGTCCTCTCTCTTTTTGCCTGCCACCCACCCTAGTGGGGCCCACTGGCTTAGTCGTTGGTCCATCATAGACCAAAAAAAGACTTGGTTATAAAGTAATATAAATAATATTGTATATTAGATTTAAATGAGAATTTTACTCTTAATAGGGTACAATGGAGAAAAATAGATTCATATAGCCAACCCCTTGTAGTGGATAAAGACTTAATGTTGTTGTCATTGTAGAAATTAAATAAATTATCACACATTACTCATAGCTATATTTCAAAGCTTTTATTGTACTACGACACTATTTATATGTCTTATAATATTTTCAAATCATTAAGCTAATATGTTTTCAAAATTACTTGATAAAAATTCACAAATAAAATACATGAACATACAAAATACTAATAAATATGACATATCAAGAATTACATAATAAAAAATTATTTAATTATCAGATATAGAAATTTTTGAATCAAAATTTCACTTAAAATGCCAGAATATCTCAAAGCTTTAAATTATTAAAATTTGAAATAGACAAAATATAACCTAACTTTGCTTGGACAATTTCTTAAACTACCCCGATGAATGAGAATAACTCGAAGCCTCCTAAAATCGACTTTTCTCTCTCTAGAATGATCTCAATTTCTCTCTTTAATCTGCTAGGAAATAGGAAACATAAAATTGTATTTTGATAATTTGAGTGTAAATTAGGATATTATGAATTTTTTTGCCTTAGTGTTGTGGCGCTAAAAAACATGCTCCACAATGCTCCCCTTAAAAATCATACCAAATTGAGTGTGCAACACTACAACACCTCAGATAAGGGCAGTAGCACTCCAAACTAGACCTATCACCGTAGTGATACACCACTCAGTGTCACAGTGTTGCCATAAACTCAATTATTCTATAGAATACAAAGAGCTAAGAATTGTAGTGTTACCAGGCTAACACCGTGACATCCCTAGAGATAGAATATTTTAGAGTTCAAATTTCACACACAAACCCCTTGGACACACTTATAAAAAAAATTATGCACTCATAAGCACATAGAACCATTCATGGACATGTGCATAACATAAATACAAAAATCTCAAAGCAGATATGACTCCCCATCTCGAGTTTAGTCTAGTATAAAATAATTCTTAACAATTTTCAAAAACTCAAACAATAGTGGAATGATTTCAATTAGGTTGTAACACCCATAGTTTCAGGATTCAGGTTGTAACACCCATAGTTCCAGGATTCAAGTAATTAATGTAAATTATAATAAATTATTAATTAATATTTATTTACTTAGTAATTATAAGACCCACGATGTGTAATAAAATCTCTAATAAACTCTAAATAAATTAAGAAGTTGAAGAAATTTAATGCGATATAAAGCAAGAAGGAGAAGAAGAAGAGAATAAAAGAGAGATTATACTTGATGGATACTCAAGATTCCTTGAAAACTCTCTCCTTTTGGATAAATTTGCACCAATTCTTTGGACGCTAGTCATGACACTTTCACCTTTAGTTGACGACATCATCTTTAATGGAGGAGAACTAGAGCCTACGTAAGATGACACAGCTTTGATCGCCTCAAATGGTATTCGATTCTTGCCAACAACTACATTATGAAATAAGATTAGGCTTTGATCTCCGCAACCAATATTCAAATCTTGCTAGACAGTTTTTCCTCATTTTACGGAGAACTAGAGCTCACGTAAAAGAGTTGAGCCTTAATCACCACCAATAATATTCAACTTGTGTAGTATATTTTTTTTTCCTCCTTTTATGGGGGATAATTGGAGCTTAGGTAAGAGGGCCAGGGCCTTGATCACCGCCAACCGTATCAACCCTTGCTAGACAATTTTTCCTCCTCCTAGGGGGAGAACTGGAGCATGCATAAGAGGGTTCGACATTGATCACCACCAACAATATTCAACTATTGTTGGACAATTTTTTCTCTTATACAGTTGATAACTAAAGCCTGCATAAAAGGATCGAGCCTTGATCGCCAACAACAGTGTTCAACTCTTATTGGACGATTTTTATTCCTTCTTACGATGAAAAAATGGAGAATGTATAAGAGGGTCAGGCCTTGATAACCACTAATAGTATTCAACTCTTACTGGACTATTTTTTCTTCTTCTATGGGGGACAATTAGGGGTGTCAATATTTGACCCGACCTGAAAACTCGACCCGAACCTGACCCGAAAATTTCGAGTTCGGGTCAAGTCGAACCCGAACCGAGTCGGGTTCGGGTTAGGGATTTTGACCCGTTTCTAAAACCGGGTTGGGGTTCGGGTTGACCCGGAAACCCAAAATCAACCCGGTTTGACCCATTTTTAATTAATTTAGGAGGATTTTAATGGATTTTTATGAAATAAGTAAATGATATTTCAAAAAATTATAAACATTATTGCCCAAATTAAATTAATCTTGATTTATTTTAAATTAATTGAAGTAAATCTTACCTTAATTTGATTTAGATTTAAATAAATTGAATTAAATTTAAAAAATAATAAAATATATCAGAATCGGGTCGGGTTCGGGTTGACCCGGACCCGAAGCGGGTTGGGTTCGGGTTAGGAAAACCGACCCTTGCAAAAACGGATCGGGTTGAACAGTATCGGGTCAATTTCAGGTTGGACCTGAACCCGACCCGTGATCCGGTTTGACAACCATAGGGACAATTGGAGCCAGCGTATGAGGGCTAGGTCTTAATCATTGCCAAAGACACAGTTAGTTAAAAACACCACCTCAAAGAGGCGGCATTGTCACTGCCTCATAGAGGCAGTTAGTTATAAAAAAAGAGTTAATTAGAAGCATTGTAGCTTGCCCTTATGCGTGCAAATCACACGCTAGCGCGTTGACGCTAGCACCTTTAGCTGCTGATGGTGGTTGGCAGGTTGGTTCGGTTTCTTGTATAGATTTGAGTCTGATTTTTGGCTTAAAAATTCTGATTCATATGTTTTTGGATCATCATGGCCATTTTTTTATGTTCTAGATTCAATTTTGATACTTTTTGAGCTCCATGGAGCCTCTACAGTCAACCTAGAGTAAATTAAATTTTTTTGGAGCATAATCTATTTATGTGATGGATATTCGTGCATCGCTAAGATAAAAAAACTCTCTCCCTCTACCACTTGGAATTTATCAATCTACAATATTATTCATGAATTGTATACTCTAATAATTTGATGAATCAAGCATAAATGATATTATGAACCAGTCCTGATAAACTCTAAATCTTTATATGAACTCTGATAAAAAGAGAAAGTTAAGTGCAAGTAAAACTTTGATAGTAAGTGTTATTTGACATCTTTGATATTTCTATAAAAGTAAACTATGAAAGTACAAGCAATACCCTGAAATCGAGTACACTCCAGTTACTCTAAAGAATCATATTATGCTAGAATTTTGTTTATTCTTTACTAAATTATTAAATATTTAAATAAATTTTTACAATTATTTTATTTAGATATTGATTCATGTGATATGCTCGTGAGAGAAATCTAATGAGCTAGTTGTGCTCACCCTATAACTTTTTTGACATTTAAAAAAAAGTAAATGGCCCAACAGAGTAGAGAGAGAGAGAGAGAGAGAGAGAGAGAGAGAGAGAGAGAGAGAGAGAGATAAGGACATGGTCATTTGGTTTTGAACACTTAAATCATTTTGACATTCAATAATAATTCTTTTGATATATAAATCAAATGTAAATTGGATTATTGTATATGTTATTTTGTAAAATGAAATAAAATGATGGTTAGTTTAGTATTATTATTTTATGATATTACTTAGCTTTGGTTTCTTCTTATCACAACCCGAACCTATATGACCCGATATCACACAGGTCATACCGTATCAAAAAATTTCAATTTATATACTACACAGAGTCACTATTGAATGCTATATAAACCAATTGACTACTGAATCTCAACATGATATTTTTTCTATATATCATCCAAAATATATATAATCTGAAATCCACTGGCTTAGTCGTTGGTCTATCATAGACCAAAAAAAGACTTGGTTATAAAGTAATTTTTGTAAAATGAAATAAAATGATGGTTAGTTTAGTATTATTATTTTATGATATTACTTAGCTTTGGTTTCTTCTTATCACAACCCGAACCTATATGACCCGATATCACACAGGTCATACCGTATCAAAAAATTTCAATTTATATACTACACAGAGTCACTATTGAATGCTATATAAACCAAAAGACTACTGAATCTCAACATGATATTTTTTCTATATATCATCCAAAATATATATAATCTGAAATCTATATACAACAGTGCTTGACAACAAAGAGCACAATAAAAATAAAAGTAAAGACTGCAAAAATAGAAACTAACTAAAACATACATATAGCACAGATCATAGCTTGCTATCACAACTATACTCATCTCGCTCCTTACCCTTTCTCGGGCCTGAAAACAAAAGCAAAAGCAGGAATGAGCTAATACGGCTCAGTAGGCTATCACAGCCTAAAACAAAAATCAATAACCAAAACTAAAAGAACTGAGAACACTATGTTGAATCATATACTGAAATTAAATATAATTAAATAAATACTAAACTGAATTGAATTATAAGCAAACACATCATAATATAATCCCACCTCAGTCGCCCACTAGCGCCGACATAACAAAATCCCACCTCAGTCGCCCACTGGCGCCGGCATAATAGAATCCCACATCGGCCTCCCACTAGGGCCGAGATAACAGAATCCCACCTCGGCCGCCCACTGGCGCCAGCATAATAGAGTCCCACCTCGGCCCCCACTGGCGCCGGCCTAACAGAATCCTACCTAGGCCACCCATTGGTGCCGACATAATATCACAACACTTTACAACATATATTTTTAATATATTTCATTAATTAAAGTATAATTGGACTGAATTTAAAAATTATCAAAATGTCTCAACGGTAGACAACAAGAATACTACTGAGTAAAAATTCATAATTTTCAAACATAACCAAATTATCACAAATTGTGTAAAACATTATTCAGAAGTTTTAATTGAACTGAAGCAATATTTTTACATGTCAAAATAAAATTCTGAGTAGCAAAAAATCTATGTTTGTTCAAAATCACCCGGCAAAATTTTTCAGAATATACTCAAAATATTCATAATCATAATCTCTACAAAATATAAAAAATTTACACGGTTAAAGTTTTACTAAAATAAAGTTATTGTCATTTTTAATAACGAAATATAAATTTGAGCTAAGAAATATCAAAAACACAAAATTATTGAAATTTGAAATAGGCAAAATGTAACCTACCTCGAGACGAGCAAATTTTCCAATTGGGCCGACACATAAAAATCTCTTTACGACTGCCAAAACCTAATTTCCCTTTTCTCTCTCCTCCCTTTTCTTCTCTTTCCTCAAAACCATTTCTATGTTAACATGAATGAGAAGAAATTAAGGGATTTTAAATAATTTTAAACTTAAGTGACTTTAGATATATATATTTTTTAATAATAGTATAATAATATTATAATCAATTTTTAATATTAAATTCATATAAATACATATTAGGCTTCAAAATTTATAGAAATTTTTTCATAAAATAACTTATTTTATTTAAAAAATTATAATGAAATTGGTTTGCAAAACAGACACCTGACGCTCCTAAAACCCTCACTTGTACCATTAGATGCGGATTTCT
The DNA here is from genome assembly GCF_001605985.2 of Dendrobium catenatum. NCBI lineage: Eukaryota > Viridiplantae > Streptophyta > Magnoliopsida > Asparagales > Orchidaceae > Dendrobium > Dendrobium catenatum. Next base: position 502,603 of record NW_021319561.1, read on the forward strand.
TAATGAATTTCACATGTGTCTAAAAATTATGAAAAAATTAAAAAAACTAAAGTAAAATAATAGAAATGTTATGGATAAGATGATTTATGATTTGAGCTTATAACAACTCTCGAATAAATCTTTGACTGCTATAGGCCAAAATACAGTTTTCAAAATTTTGAGTTATAACACTTCTACTTTATGGTTGTGTTAAAGTTTTAATCCTTCAATTAGATCCGAGGGCATTACATGGGTGAGACCCCATAGTTTTTCCCTTTTTTCAATATATTTCTTTTACCTTTTATTTTTAAAAGATTTTTCATGTAAAAAATATGGTGTAACTTATGATTTTTGCACTTCTCTCTCTTATCTGTGCGTGTTGGATATTCGTGCAAAGTTAGAATATTAAACTCTATATCTCTTTATCGCTATGAATGTTTCGATATGCAACAAGATTAAAATCTCATTATATTAAATAATCAAATTGAGACTTTTATCATTGATATGAGATCTAGTGATACATTCATAAATTTAAAAAAAAAAGTAGAGATTACACAAAGATTGATGGTGACAAAGAAAAATGATATCTTACTTTTGATGTTCATGCTTATAAAATTTGGTTTGATATTGCCAAGTGCTACAACAATGGTCAAATGAACATTCCCATTTATGAAGATTGTGTTGGATCATTTCCGCAATCATATGGGGGGCTCTTAAATGAATGATTATTTGATTACTTATACTGAAAAATATATAATTTTTAATAGTATTAATAATGAAATGATTGTATACCTATTTGAAAATTTGAATAATTGAAGGAAGAAATTGTACATGATATATGAGGTGAATATAAATAGTATATGTTCTCGATTATAAGTTTGTTTTAATTATATTATTTATCTTTTATGGTAACAAATCTAATTATTTTTTTAAACCGCTAATCACGTTCTTAGCCTAGATAAATAAAGAATTAAAATTCATAATTTATGCTCTCACAAAAAGAACTTTAATAATCCTATCTTTAATCAAAATTTATACAAATTTTATTATAATCATGATCAAGGCTTAGTTTGAAATGACTTTCTTATCGTTTTCTAAAATAATTATATGATAATATAGATGGTATGAATGAAATATAAGAGTGACATATTTGATATTAAAATTATCTATAAATAATAAATATGAAATATTAAAATTTTAGATATTAGATATATGAATAATATGATATAAAATATATATATATATATAAATTCTCCACCCCCCTCCCTACTCCTCCCAACAAAAAGAAAAAAAAAAACCATTGCCCTTCCTGCCTTCCACACCGGTTCTTTGTGTCGTTCTCCTCTCGCAAACTTCACAGCCGCCTCTCTCTCTCTTCTCTTTATGGCGTCCGACGATTCTCTTCATCTCTCCTCGTTATCGCCTCGTCGCAAGCGCGAGCGTTCCCCTTCCCTGAGCTCTAGTTCTGGCAGCGACAATGCCAAGGCCAGCCGCAGACAGCGTCGGCGACACGACCTCTCTGTCGAGGTCTGTAAAGAATTCATCCGCAGAGCCTGCCGGCGAGCTGAGATTGCTTGCAAATTTGCCCACCCCCCCTCCACCGTTACTATCGAGCGGTGTGTTTCTTTATTGATCGATTTCAAATCCCTTGGATCTCATCCTCCTCTCCTTCTTTGTCCCTTTCTCCACAATTTTTCAAAATCACAACCGTTTCATGGATATTTAGGGGTAAGGTGATAGCTTGCGCCGACTCATTGCACAACAGGTGCTTCCGTGGCCGGACCTGTCGTTACTTCCATCCTCCGCCTCATATCCTGGAGTACATCCTTTCTCTTTCTTATTTGAACTTCTTTAGGGTTTCGGATTGAAGAGATTATTACGTGCGGAGTGAGCTGTTTTGAACTTCTTCGGATTGAGGAGTTGTTTTTTTTTTGGGAAATTTACATACATACCACTTTATAACAAAAGACTATGTGGGCTAACCCACTCATTGTGCTTCCGCCAGGTCTCTTCTCAAGTCAATTGGCATGGAGGACACCAAACATCTAATGGTAAGAACCCGTTTTTGCGCTTTTGCAAAGAGCTCATTTTTTAAAACACTTTTTCGTTATTCTTTCACAGATGTTACGGGCGCACACAATAACCACTTATCTTTCTTTATATGGCATCTGTCGATTCTTTATTTAACTATTTTAATCATCATCGCCAGCGCCAGCGATCACCTTCCCAGAGCCCTACTTACGACGGTGATAATGCTGAATCCAGCCCCAGACAGCGTCGGCTACACGACCTATCAGTCGAGGTCTGTAAAGATTTCATCCGCAGCGGCTGCCGCCGAGCCGAGATCGACTGCAAGTTCGCCCATCCCCCCTCCGGTGTCGCCATCGAGCGGTGTGTTACTTTCATCATCGATTCCAAATTCTCCTTGTTGTCTCTTTCTTCACAATTCCTTAAACTCACTACCGCTTCATGTATCTGTAGAGGTAAGGTAATAGCCTGCATCGACTCACTTCGTGGCGAGTGCATTCGCGGTCGGACTTGCCCTTACTACCATCCTCCGGCTCAAATCCAGGAGTACATCCTTTCTCATTCTTATTTGAACTTACCCAGGGTTCCCGTTTCAGACCCAATCACTTCAACTGAAAGTTTTTCCCGCTATTTTTTTCCCAATAAAAGACTAGCTTCTATATGTGGGGTCTAACTGGTGTCATTATGCTTTTGCAGGTCACTTCTCAAGGCAATGGGCATGGAGGACACTAAAAATCCGATGGTAATACTAACATTCACATTTTCTTCTCCCCCGAATTTTTTACTCTTCTGTTCCTTCAACAAAATGGCAGATGTCTAGATTTCTTTTTATTGTACAATGCAAGTAGGAGTAATTACGAGAGTGATAGGTAACCTCCCTTCCTAGAGCAGGTGAGGCAGTGAAATTGCCCGAGTTGGCTAATGGATGGTTCAGAGTATGGTCAGATTTTTTTGGGGGAAAGAAATGAGTGGCGTGCAATGAAGAAAATTGTGGCCATTGCAGTGACAAGATTACATATTTATATAGTGGCAATCAAGCAACGAAACTTTTTGATACCATAAAAATAGTATTAGGTTTTTCTAATGCAATTAGAATGATATTTAATTCACACTTAGGAACTTATGGTTTGTAGATCACAAGACATACAATACACCAGCAAATTGTTTTCTGGAAATGCAAATAATAAATACTAGATTATAACCCAAATTATGATGTAACGATTGAGTAAATTCTAAGAATTTAGAGAGAAATATGAACCACACAAAATCAACCAACAATTGCAATTCAATCACCGTAATTAGGATTCTATTTGTGCTACAATTCGGACAAAGTACGAACACTGGTAAGCCAATAATAAATTATGTAGAATAAATTAAAACAATAATATATTTTATTAGAAATTTATACCTCGTGTTAGGACATGGAGATGATTTCCCTTCAACTATTTTAGTTGCACTTTTGCCACAATTGATGAAAATATATGTATAACTTACACACACTTCTATTGCCTATAATTATCTATCCACAAACCTAGTAAGAGCATACCATAACATGCTCATAGCTTTCACTAGCCACCAAGCACTTCTACACCAAACCTTAATCCCCACATTAAAAATCCTAGTCTAGATCCCCTCTTGTTTTGACTTACCCAAGCTAACTTTCAACCCCTCTACCACTCTTAGTCCCTCTTTACAACCCTCTTAAACCCTACTAGCCCCTCGCTACCTTTCGGTACACCTAACACAAGTATTACCTAAGATCCATAACAAATCACAACAAACCAAAAGCTTCAAGAATTATTCCTTACAACATTGTATCACTTGAGCTATTTAATAATCAACTATCAATCCATAATCTCTCTGATTTTTTACACAACTTCACCAATGTCACCCCAAGCCCTAACCAAATATTCAAGGTGCTTTTTTTCATCAAGATCCTACATCCAACCTCCATAATATTATTAGTTTAGGGAGCACACAACACCATTAATTCAATTTTGTTTTGTCTCATAAGACTTTAAATCTTTCCAATTAACTTAAATGGTAATTGTCCTATTAGAGGAATGCCTATTGCTTGAGAAGTTGATCAAGGATCTTTCTGAATCTTTATCAATTTCCAGCATTTAGTCTGAGATTTTCAACCAAATGAAAGAATAAAGCATTTTTTGTACTCTTGATGTTGAACAATATTTTGAGGATCATATAGTGATTAACAATAATTTTCAATACGAAAGTCATTGTACATGTTTTGGACATATCGACGTAGTATCATCTGAAAAAGAAGTGATAAGTAAGTGAGTAGGTGCTAGATTTACCTTAGTATATTGAAAATAGTGTAATCTCCTTTTGTTGGCCGTTATAATTTGAAGGAATTCAATCCAAAATATTTGGTGAAGAGTAAAAAAGAATATTGTTGACATAATAGTTTGAAACCATCGGGTTGACAATGTTATTATTGCGATGTATTCTAAATTGATTTCATCATCATGCTCTAACTAGTGCTTTTTCGAATGAGCCCATTTGGAACTCTAATTCTTATTACTTGGATGAGGTATTTTAGTCTAGTACACAACTCAACAACTTGGGCTTGAGTTGCATATATTGGAGCGAATAATACTAGATTTGAGGTTTCTGTAGCATAGTGAATGGAACTACATTTATGCTTAGAGAATATGTGAGTTATTTTAGTCTAGTACACAACTCAACAACTTGTGCTTGAGTTGCATATATAGGAGCGAATAATACTAGATTTGAGGTTTCTGTAGCATAGTGAATGGAACTACATTTATGCTTAGAGAATATGTGAGTTGGGATCATCAACATTTTATCTTCTATGGCCATTTTGTTTTGTTCTATTTTGCCAAAACTGAATAGCACTAGATGTGAACAACAAGAAATCTCCATATGGAGTTTGGAAGTATTTAGAGATAACAAAATAAATTTAGTGACCTCCATCCACTATTTTGAGTGAGAACTTTTACTATGATTTTTAAAAGAATACAAAATTGGGCATGGAAGTTGTAATTGAACGAACCGGAAAGGATATGTTAGAGTCATGCCTTATTTTCTCTCCAATTTACCTTATATGGTTTTTCACTGCCCCTATAGATTGTAAGTACACGTTGCATCACTTGATGGATTGTTGTTTCATATCAATATGATGGTGTCGAGCAAATTTGGTCTCATTTGTGTTGAATGATATTGTTTTAAATGCGTGGACAATTGAATGTTTAGAAAACCCATCATAATATTAATTATGCAACACTTTGGTGGTTCAACAACATCTTCATTCATATTTAGGGATTAAATTAGTTGGCCAACAAAGTTTGTTCATATTGCTCTAGGTTATCACTATGCAGTTTGCACCACTGAATTTACCATGTAAATTTATCATGGGACATTTGGATGGTCCTAATTTCACTATCAAATTTGGATGATGAATCAATTTATAGAAGCGTCCTTGCTTCATTTCTTTTAAATTATCTCTTTTCAAACCCGAATCCATACTCAAAAAAATGGGTGTGCCACAATTTGGTTGGGCAATTTGTCACGCCAGCAAATATTCTGCATTGTTCGTGGAAGGATAAAAAATGTTCTACCTTGTTGACTAGCTGAAAGAAATTTATAGATTGCAATGTTGAGAAACAATTATTTTACTACAAGATCTACTTGATGGTTATCATGATTATTATCATTTTTCAGTTATCTCCCTTCTAATCTCGAGCAATTAAGTTCATTCTTATATTTAACATACGAGAATGAATGTAATATTCTTAATTAATATAAATGCTCCACTTGAACTCCTTTTTCGTGCTCTTATATTTAAAGAATTTTTGATTACATACAATTGTCTCGTGTCTATTTGTCTCAAAATGTTCAAATTAGCATGCTTTCCTTAACATTTTATATACTCATGCTGTTTGTAGAGGCATATGCTTTTCTTCAAAAATTAAATTCCTTTGCTTTTTTTTGGTAACAACCTTTATTTAACATTTTGTTTGAAGGCTTTACAATATCTTGGATCATCAGTTAAGCTTCCAAGTTATACTCAACCAGGAAATGGTACAACTCTATACACAGAACATTATAATGCGTGCCTCTTTCCAATTGAAGTATCATAACCTTTTAGTTCCAGACAGCTTCTTGTTTCTTTTTGGCATTATGGTATGCCTACTGTTGAGGAGCCGGAGTATAATTTCTTTTTGCACTTATTTCATCTTAAATTCTTCTCGTGGACTGTTTGGCACAAAAGATAGCAATTCTGTTATAGTTATTTTATAGTTTTTTCGAGTTTGCTCATTCTGAACAGTCAATCAATCTGTTACAGTGAATATTTTTCTGTTGAAAAAATGAATATCATGCTTCCCTTTGCTTGAAAAACCCAAGAATAACTTAACTGGGAATTATTAGCTTAGATGATTGAGATGCTGGAGCTCCACACTGAACAATTTTGCCTATCTTTTGCTCACTTTTGATTTGCACACTTTCAGATCAGGAATTTATACCAGTGTGTCGGGATTTCCTGAAGAATGCCTGTAATCGCCGTTCTTGTAAATATGCTCATCCTGATTCACATGCAACGGTATGTATCTACAGATTCCATAATATGCAACAAGCGGGTCGCAGTTTTTTTATTCTGAGACTTGAGATATTTACCAAAATTTTGGCAATCTGTTTCAGTTTAGGTTTGAATCTCTTCATTAGACTTTCGGTTTCAGAAGCACGGTTGTTTAATCTTATTGTTTCAGCTAGTTTTACTGATTATTTGTTGAGTTAAAATAATTTAAAAATATTTATTTTAATCATTTAATCCATTATGCCATACTTAAGAATATTAATAATTAATAACTATATATGCTTTTGCCTTAATAAAAACATTTTTAAAATCAATTTCTCCTTAGCGTTATATGTAACTTTGTTAATCATATAATAAAGTATTTTGATTGATTAAGTAAATTATTGTTGTTTATTTTTGTAACTTTTTTAGTTTGTTTTCGTTCGATATTATCTTGATAGAAATGCTAGCAGAACAACGACAACAACAACATCAAGCCTTTATCCCATTACCTGGGGTGGGCTACATGAATTCTTTTTCTCTATTGTGTCCTATTAAGAGTCAAATTATCATTTAAATCTAATAAAAAAGATCATTTCTAATATTTTTTTAACCAAGTCTTTTTATGTATTCCTCTACTTTTCTTAACATAAGCCAAATCTAATACATCTACTCTCTTAATTGAGTCATTGTAAGGCCACCGTTTTATGTGACCAAACCATGTAAGGTGACTCTCTCTTATCTTATCTTCCACTGGAGCTATTCCAACCTTTTCACATATATACTCGTTTCGTTTCCCGTCTCTAAGAATAAAGCCGCTCATCCACCTGAGCATCCTAATATCTGCAACACTTAACATAATATTATGCTTATCATTTAATGGCCAATATTCTGTGCCATAAAGCATTGCATGTCTCGCCACCATATTGTAAAAAGTTTCCTTTAATTTTGAGAGGGACTTTTCTTTCACACAATAAGCCGGATGCATTCCTCCACTTGAAGCTTCCAACTTGAATTCTACTAATAATATCCCCATCTATTTCACCATCACTCTGAATAATAGACCCAAGATATCTAAAACATGTATTCATATTAATGACTTGATTGCCCAAATTCACAATTGCCCCACTAGATTTATTATTACTAAAATTATACTCAATATATTTAGTTTTATGTCTACTTAAACGAAAACCTTTAGACTCTAAGGTTGACCTCCATAATTCAAATTTACCTTCAACTCCCTTTTAGTCTTAACAACAAGAAGAATATCATTAGAAAAAAGCATATCCTAGGGTTTCAACCTTTTGCAAATGTCTAGTGAGAATATCCATGACTAAAACAAAAAGATATCGGCTTAAGGCCGATCCTCGATTTAATCCTACTGAAATATGAAAATACTTAGTCAAACCACCTTGTGTTTGAACATAAGTAAAAAATTGTTGTATACATATCCTTAATGGCTTGAATACAAGCATTATTAACCCCTTTCTATCTTATAACTCTCCATAGCACTTCTCTTTGAACTTTATTATATGCTCTTTAAATCAATAAATATCATATGTAGATCCTCCTTATTCTCTCTATACTTCTCCATCGAATCTCTCAATAAATATATAGCTTCCATAGTAGACCTACTAGCTTGAATCCAATCTGATTTTGAGAAACATTAGTATCACGTTGTAACTTATGCTCCATAACTCTCTCCCATAGTTTTAAAGTATGACACATTAACTTAATTCCTCTATAAGTCACACAATTTTATGCATCACCTTTATTCTTAAAAATATGAATTAACACACCCATTCTCCACTCATTTGACAATTTTTTAGTCTTCAAAATAATATTAAAAAGTTTAATAAGCCAAAGAATTCCATAGTCTCCTAAGCATTTTCACACTTTTATTGACATATCATCAAGTCCAACAGCTTTTTAACACTTAATTTTCTTTAAAGCCTCTCTAACTTTGATTTTACTAGTAGGCCAATAAAAACAAAAATATCTATTTTCATTTAGGATTCTAAGGTCACTAAAGTCAATCATATTCTCTCAATCTTTGAAAAGCTTAGCAAAATTTCTCATCAACATTTGTTAAATATCCTCTTCTAATAAAAGCATTTTTTGATCTTCATTCTTAATGCACTTCACTTGAACTAAATCCTTACTATATCTATCTCTTTGTTTGGCGAACTTATATATATATATATATATATATATATATTGTCCTTTTTAGTATCTAATATTTTATATAAATAATTAAAAACTAAAATCTTAAAATCTTATTAGCTAGATTTATACAAAATAAGATTGAAATAAATTAATTGTTATTTATAGGCTTTACCATATTAAACAGCCATCGTTTCATACTAACACAACAATAAATAGCTGATGCTAGTAAACCAAGCATCTCATGAAGTTAAATTTTTTGAGTTGAATATTTGTTTTGATAAATAACTTGGTGGAAGGATTATTTTCATTGGCTGGGTAAGGATTAGTCTTTTTAGTTATAGAAACAAAACCTTTTTTTTTCTTGAAGTGAAGGAATTTTAAATGACTATTGTTGAGAGCTTGTGAAAACTGATTGTGTGGGCGTATGATCGTTGTCTAAAAGTGGTTTTGAGTTGTGCATGAGAGTTTAGGTGATGCTATGAATACAAGTATTTTTTGAGAAACAAGGAACACGTATGTTGATAGAGGTGATTGTGAAGTCCATTTTTAGGCTCAAAATCCTTTATTCTGGCTCTGGAGTAAACGAAAAAAGTTCAGGATCTCATATTATCTGACTGAGAGCCGAAAAAAGGTTAGGATCACATGTTTGATTGCTATCAACCAAAACTGATTCCTATTGACCATTATCATTGATTCCACCGTGTAATTAAAAACTTGGATTTTTATTGTTATCTAATTAAAAATTTGCCATTGCATCAACATCATTCTATCATGATGAAGTTAGCAAGTTTCTTTCATAGCAGGAATGAACAGTTGCTACAATAACTATTACTTTCACCATTATTATAACTACTTTTTTAATTAGACTGACGGCCGCATATTTTTCTTGAAAGATATTTAGTGTTCATTTTTAATATATATTGGTGTAATGAGGGTTAAATGGAGCTTTTATGGATTGTAAAAACACCTATGTGATTAAAAATAACTTTTGCTGTGAGGCGTGCGTGAGTCTTAAGATGACCTAGAGTAATTGAGTTAGAGCCCAATTTAGCTTAGTTCAGTTGTTGGCACTTAAATAAGCTTAGAATGGCATGGTCTAACCTCATACAACATGCTGTATTATGTTTGTTGATGCTTGGATAACTTGAATTAGCGCTTAAACAACCTTGAATTGGCTCAATTGAGCCAAATTGGTTCGGTTGGATGAACTTGATCCCTTTTTGTTTCCATCCCATTTGGGTGAGAGGGCTGTGGTAGGAACGGCGACAGTTAGGGTTGTCAAAATCTGGTCACAGATTGGGTTTGGGTCGAACCCGGAACTGTTCCAACACTAATTGACCAACCCGAACCCAACCCGTTTGAAAAACGGGTCACTTTCTTGGACCCGAACCCAACCTACATCCGACCCGAGTCAACTCGACATGACCCGCCAACCTGTTTGTGAAACCTGCTCAACTAGAACTATTAGATATCCAGTAAAGTGTGTTGTCATCTACCAAAACAAACACTTCTACCAGGATTAAAAGCAGCAGTCATCCATAAACTTATTGAATCTGAAAAATAAAAGCACTTTCAAAATCAACATATTGAAGGGCAGTCACAATAAACCTCACATTCTCATCAATCTTCTTACTTCAATACATTCACTTACTGCGCATGCATATTTCAAATGCATGTATCTTTCCATCAATTACATAAAAAACCAGGAAATACCTAAACAAAAAAGCACACAAGACAAGATATTAAAGACTAAAAAACAGTATTTCTTCTGTTGAAACAATGACAATGGAATAAATCTAATCTCTGTTTGCTTGGATAGACCAACCTATTGCGAATAGTTGCAACGACGCCTCTTCTTGTAGCCACAGTCATCACTGAGAATTGATTCCTTTTAAAGCTTCGAGTTAGAGGAGACGGGAGAGAGAGCAGCCCGACTCTAGTTCTTCTGAGTTGTGCGAACCAAAGAGGAGCGGGAGATCGAGGAGTTAAGGAGGCGTTGGAAAAGGTCAGTTAGGGTCAACTTCAGGTGAGCGGGTTGACCCGGACCTGACCTGTTTTTTTCAAATGGGTCAAATCCTTGAACATGAACCGGACCCGTTTGCAAAGCTAGTTGACCCTAACCTTGAATTTTTGAGTTGTGTCAAATAGACACATCTAGCAACAATTGATATGTTTTGAAACATGATGGTGAAGATATATCTTCTTTATCGGGTCTTGCTACGTGCAAGAGATATGTTAGTTTCCGTTATTTCCAATGGTGTGCTTTCATCACTATGCATATCACTTTGGAAAGTTTAGACTTAGCAAACTATTATGCCTCTTAAACTCAATTATTTCATAAATTGTTCATCTTTAATATCTTTGGATCCATATAAAACTGGCATGACATTGTTGTTTGTTTTTGTTGGATTGATTTAAGAGGCTGCGAGACTTTTGTAGAAATGTTCTCATCAATTTATCTACCAAATATTCATTTAATTATCATCATGAATGCTCTTGTTATATCGTCGCCTATAATGTGAGATATTTATATCAATATTTTAATACTTTACTAACAGCGTTAATCGTTAATCGCTGTCATCAAATCATCATTGGGAATTTCAAGAGAGTTGTGTTGGATGCTCTAACGTAGAGGAATGGCTCATTCAATGAAAGTTGATCATGGGAGGCTTTGATCTCGATTGTTTGTTAAAGATAAATATGAAAGTTAATCTTTTTAAGGACCAAAATGACTGTCCAAAGAAACATAAGCAAGTTTCAAATTAAATTCATTTGTAAGATTTACTATTTGATTTTGTGTTAGAGAATTTTTCATCCCTTTGAAAATGTGCTATTGTTTATTGCTCTTGTTATAGACCCACATATTGTTTGTTTTTTACACTAACAAAAGACATGATGCTTGTTGCAACATGCTGATGATGAGTACACCACTTATCACCAATTGTAATTGATTGATTTACTGTTTGTTATAAGGTCTATTTGAGTAGCTTTCTCAGTGCTTTGTTTTTCAGACCAACTACACACTTCTATTTGGCTATTATTCTTTTTCAAAAATTTCTGTAGTGAGAAAGCTGCATTTTACAACAAGGTCTGCTAAATTATAGTAGCAGTAAGAAAGTTATTTTTTATTTTTATTATAAAAAGAAAATATGTATAATACCGATAACAGTTTTTAAAAGAGTTATTTTTCTCTACAATAACTTTACAACTATCTTCGTAAATTTGTTGCGGCCTCGAAGGGACCTTCAGTTGTCACGATGATCATGCTACGCATTGAATTCTTTGTTGGTGGAATTATACTTGTTACATGTCGACCAGTGTGCTGCTCATTTCAACAATTTGATAATTACTGTGAATCCATTGTCACTCATTGTGAATTGGTATCTCTATCGATGCATTCATTGACAATAAAGGTTTCGTTTATTGCGTCTAGTCAATGACAACACGATTTTTAAAACTATGTTAATCAATGCACTACAATCCGTATGCTAGCACAATTTGGAGACACCAATACACTGATACAGCGATTCCTTTGGAACCGCCTCTTGAGGCGGTTCCTTCTGAACCGCCTCAGCCAGCCCATCATGGGCCGGCTCTTGTATACCAAAGGAGGCAATTTCGCCTCCTTTCTTGCCCAAATTAAATTACCGCCTAAGGGTGGGGTCCACGGGATTTGAATTTATTTGAAAATTATTTTTAGGAAAGATTTGAGGAGGTGGAAAAGTCTTTAAATAGGAGAGGTAAGGGGTAGGGAAGGGCATGCAAGTATTGTTTTCTTCTTGGAGTTTCTTGGGTGTTTTGGGCTCTAGACTCTCTTGTCTAGAGATTTGGGAGAGACGATCCTCCTCTCGAATTGAGGATCACTTGTATCTTGATTTCGTGTTGCTTTTGCTTTGTTTCCCTTATTGCAATTTAGTTATTTGGGGCTGATTTCGCCCAGATTTTGGCTGAATTCTCGCTGTTTTATCTCCAATTAGTGATAGGTTTGCTTGCGAACTCAAGTATTCCCTTAGGGTTACTTGCGAACTCAAGTATTTCCTATCATACACTTTGTCATTTCGCAGGATGTTTTTGGCCTTGCTGCTACTCCTTTTATTGTATTTTCATCCAACACATGGGTCTGCTATTATGAGGTCCCTCTATTGCCATCTGATTTTATTTGCCTAATTGGTAACATATATTGAAGTCCCTCTATTTGCTTGGAGCTGACCAATCCTTGAGCAATTTTCAAAAATAAGTTGATTTTTGCTATTGGGCGGAGACCCATTTTCCTCATCTATGGGCTTTCCACATAAGAATCCAAATCTCTTTAACTTTGTCTTCAAGTTTGCATAAGTACGATAAACATAAAACTCTCTTGCTATCATAATTCATGGAAATGCCTTTTGGCAAGTAATAGGGCTCTAAAAATAATCTGCTCAGTAGAAGCGAGCATGAATTTCCCCAACACTGAGGGGCTCCATTTAAGTTATAACCGACGTTTAAATATGGATCATGATAGCTCGCTTTGATGATGGTAGTGTCATTTTATGTAATTACGTATGATATTGAATGAAGTAAATTCTTGAAGAACATTTAATTCATTGTTTGGAATCACATTTTATTTTGAAAAACATATCTTTATTGTTACACTGGATGTAATGCCTCTAGATAGATTATTTTCTATTATAAAGGAAGAAAAATCTATTTTCAAGTTTATAATGTGATTCTTGGAGAAAGTTCACCGGAAATGACTTTAACAAGCCAAAGGAAATATAGTTAGGGGTGCTGCAAAAAGGATTTCTTGGGAATTAGGGCATTATGCAATGCACAGTTTCGAGGCATCATTAATTTGGATTTGTTAAATTCAGAGAATTGGAGAGAAGAAGGCCTAATTTTATTGCTCAAAACTATCCCTATTTCTAGATCTATACAAGATATCTTAATAAAGAAATAAATAACTATAGTTCATGCATAATTGCCCTAATATAATCTTTCCTAGATCAGCCACCCAAATGTGGAAGGAGATCGGCGTGATCCAGGTGATCCTTCCATGGATCCCCATACTGACCGTGGGATTAAGGGCCAAGGGACGGCTGAGATTTAATAAGATTCATGGTGCTATTCTCAAGTAGTTGTGATAAAGCTAGTTATGCTGTGATGATTTTTTTACCCTGGTTTTAGATTACTTGTATTTCCTATTTCCTTGTATTAGTTTTTTTTTTTAATGGTCTTTTTCAATTATCTTTATCAACTTCTGTTTTCCTTTTTTCTTTCAAGGGTCAGTTACAACATCATGGACTATCACTTTTGGAAAATGGCGCAATCCCAAATGCAACAGTTTTATGTATGTCTACTTTATCATAAAATTTCATGAGCTTTCTTAAAGAAAAGGGAAGGCTTTCTTTTTCTCTATCTTAACTTTATTGGTTTAATATTAGGAAAGGGTTGTTCCCATATCTCATATGTTAAATGAAGAAGTTACAATAGAGAAAATGATCACCTATAAGTGCACAAGCTTCATAAGCTGTGTTTCGTTAAGATTTAAGTCAAATATGGTACTGAATGAGGTCATTTTCTTGCAATGAAAGATAAATAGACCAAAGCACGTTGGCCTTTGTATAACTATTAATATGTTTAGAATTACTATTATTTTAAGTGGAGCCCCGATTTGGAGCGTCTATAAAGGAAATTTTTTTTAAAATGTTAGTTACTGTTTGCTGATGTTGTGGTTATGCACTTGCAGATCAAGACGTTGTACCAGTGTGCAAGGACTTCTTGAAGAATGCTTGTAACCGTGACCATTGTAAATACTTCCATCTCATTCCACAATCTGAGGTACATAAACAAATTCTTCTAAGATATTTAAAGAAAAAAAAAAAAAAAACTGCCCCTTCTTCCTGATATGCAAATTTTATTGCATTTTTTTTCTCAACTTCCTTATTTTTTCTGGGTATATATTTTACTTTGTTAAAGTTTGGGAATTAATTGTTTTGCCACACTACGATGAATGGAAGATCAATCATAACCATGCTACAATTTAGAAATGAGCACTTTCTCATTGGTTACGTGCTTAGAATTTGTTAAAAAAGAGGATCTGAGAGTGAAAAACTTAAATTTTATTAAGCAATCTACTCCCTATTTATAGATCTATACAAGGGGTATCGATAAGGAAACAAATAACTCTTATAATAACATGAATATAATTATTCCTAAATTAATGGAAGGAATTAATGCAATCCATGTAGTCTTCCCACTGATTACTGTTCACAGCCGTGGATATCTTTGGGATCGTAAGGTTGAGATTTAACAGAATTGTATATATGCTATCAAGTTATCCAACACAAGATGCTAAGGGAAGTTTGAAATTATTAATATTTGAAATTACCTTGCTGTCAAAGGAAGTTTAAACTTTCTTATCATCCAAAGAGCAGAAAGTTCATTATTATTCTGTATTTAGGTTCCAAGTTTATGGTGGATGTATTTAGTATTTTCCTTCCTTTTAAATGGTAATAGTCATCCTGTATTCTGGCATTTTAATTGGGATTTAGTTTCAAAGTCGTATTTCTTTTTTCCCATAAGATTTTAACTTTCTCAGTTTCTCTCATTTGTATGCGTGGGGCTATGTGCGTAGGTTTATTTGCAGCAGCATGAAACATTTGTTAAGCTTCACGGTTCTTCACTTGAGACTGGTACGGTTCTAATTGTAAACCCCTCTATATGTAAATTTTATTGGTAAATAAAGTTTGTTGCGTTTACCAAATCACGGAAAGAAATATTTACTTTCTTGAAAGAAAAAAAATGCATGGAGATAGGAGGAAAAAAGTGCGAGAGAGAGAGAGAGAGAGAGAGATTAGTATTATTCAGCATGGTAAAAAATACTTCTATAAATAGTTTCCCAGCTCCTGCTACAGGGTCATTTTAACTTGATGGGGGATTATTACACGTCATCCTGTTGTCAGTCTAACTTTCAAAATGCATCCCCAAGCGTATGATTAGTCCTTACGTTTCTGTATTCTGATAATCTTCAATTGTCAACCTATACAGAACATTTTCTTTAAAGAGATTGCACCATTGTTTTGACTTATTCACTGCTGGTACTGTTTTCTTACATATGATTTATGTCCACGCAGAACAAAAAAGGGTATCCGTTTGCAGGGATTTTTTGAAAAAAGCTTGTCAGCGAGATTCCTGTAAATTCGCCCATCCAAATTCACGAACAAAGGTGTGTATAGAGGTTGCATTAGGAATCTATGATTTCTTTCTATGCAACCTATAATCTATTTATTCTTGTTCATATTTGATGTTTGTGTATATTCTTGTTCATAATTGATAGGTTGTTGACAATCAAGTTGAAATTTGTCATGATTTTCGTCGTGGACTTTGTCATCGAACCAATTGTCGTTTTTATCACCCGCACACTCGCAGTGCTGAGAAATAGAGCACTAGGCAGGATCGAACTGCAGCCATTTTATTATTAGGTTTGATTTTTTAAATTTCTTTCACTGATCTAGTTTACCATATGAAATTAAGTTATTCTTTTTTGCATGAAACTTAGAAGCTTCTCTGCTAAAGTGATTACATTTTTCATTTTCTGATTCTTGTCACTGCTTAGTGCCACCATATAGTACCAATCCATGCAAATTTTGAATTTCCGCCAAAGAATATTTGGTAAAGCCTTAGGACTTATTTTGGAAAATCACATCCATCAAACATTGTTTTGCTCTTTTTGGAAGCTATAATTTTATTGTGCTTTGGGAGTGGGCTTTTGCTTCAAAGCTTCTTATTAACGAACTACAAATTTTGACATAAATTACATCTTTTTTTATATATTTTATTTTTCCTCTAATCAAGTACTATCTTGCTGGTAATAGCAAATGGAAAATTTTGCATGAAAAATGGAAAATGCTCCAACTGCAAAATACGGATTTGCAAAATTTTTTTCTGAGAGAATCCTTGGTTACCTATTTAAAATTAGGTTACCCTGGATGCTCGAAGATCTTAACACCATTTAATTAGGATACTTTTCCTTTGAAAGATCGATGGTTATGGGAACAGTTTTGCTTCCAATGCCTTTAACAGTTTAACGTCTCTCTGAAAAGAGGTGGATTTAAATTCAAAATAGAATGTGACCGTGGTGGGGCATCTAATTTTTCCAATGCATTTATGAAAATATGTAAACGAGGGCTGATATGCCTTGGAAAGAAAAACAACGAAAAAATAGTAGAAAACTGCATGAATACTAAAAACAATGGCTGATTTTGTATTATCACTTCAATGCAAAAATAAGATACAAGTGATCTACATATTAGAAAGGTCTAATAGGTAGATCAGCTCTCCTAAAAAACTTAGATGCTGCTAGGAAGCCTACAAAGAAAAGAACAAAAAAAAAAAGTTGTTTAAAAAAAAAAAAAAAAAAAAAAAAAACATAAATCACACATAATCCCTAATACAAAATAACTAGCCCCAAATAAGCTCTCCTAATTCTCTGGAAATCAGCCATATTTTAATAATTAATTTTTTCTCTTATTTGAATTCAAATTGAAAATATTTCTCTAAATAATTCCCTCTTCAAATTGGAAATCTTTCTCTAAATAATTCCCTTCTTATTTCTCCTCCTAACATAATGAATCATAGCTTTGCTGGGGCCCACAAGGGAGGTCGATACTCCTGCTCCAGGTTTCATTCGGCCTAGCGTTTGTTTCGACTCTTGCTGGATCGGTTGGCTAGGTTGGCCTAGCACGCCCCCAACTCTTGCTGCCGTATCAATACTCTGATAATCTCAAACGATATGCTACTGCCCAAATGCACTCCATTATGTCGCAGGTTGTGAGAAAGAGGGTGTGTGATCTCCGATAACACACCTCGGTTGTGATACATGGAATATTGAGTGTATTAATGATGATGCTAGTAATCTCAGATGATATGTTATTGCAACAATGCGCTCAGTCACCTCATAAGGCCTGAAGTAACTTGGTGATAGCTTCTCATTCTTCCTCTTGGCCAATGTCTTCTGTTGGTATGATTTCAGTTTCAAATAAATTTTGTCCTCGAGCTCGAACTGCACTTCTCGTTTATGTTTAGCTGCCATCTTTTTCCTAAGTTATTTTAAGCATCAACCATGATCTGCAACCATTTCATTCCCAAAATCACATCCGTACTCGCTTAGTCCAAGGGAAGAAAGTCTTCCACCACTTGAACTCCTGTAAGTTCATCACCACCCCCTTACATATTCCCCTACTCCTCTCTATCTTACTCGTTTTCATCATCATCTCACATCTTTACGTCTTCATCAACTGCAACCTCAAGCGGTCGACGACCCGATTCGAGATGAAGTTATGTGTAGCTTTACTGTCGTCCATTAGAACCACCACTGGTTGTTTCCCGATCTGCCCCTCATCTTCATAAGTGTGATTTGGAGTGAATCCCACCACGGAGTTTAAGGACACCTCTATCACGTCTAGATGTAAATGTGTCATTTCCTCTATGATCTCCTCGAACTCATCCCCACTCTACTCTCCCTCGCTGGCCATCAATACTTGAAGGGATCGATGCTTGCATCTATGTCCCAGTATAAATCTCTCATCATGTTTGAAGCATAATATTTTTGCCTGCTTATTTTGTACACCCGCCTGTAAGACACTTGAAATTGCTCTCCCTGGGGACAAACTCATGTGCTCATCTCCTTCAACACTTCCCTATGAAATGACATCGTATGGGTCCTAGCTGTTAGGGTCGTAGATGTATTCCTATAAGCCCCCTCCCATGGTGTTGCTATGGCCGGCCTTCTTCCTTTGATATTTTTCTTCCATCCTTCGAGCAAGCACCATAGTTTCCCTCAGCCCTCTAGGTCTCAACACCCTGAGCTCTGCTTGTATGTCTTCCCTAAGCCCCTTCATGAAATTCTCTTCCAACCCTTCATCGAAAATTCCCCTTAGCCTTCCGGACAACTGCTCAAACTTCTCCAGATACACC
Organism: Dendrobium catenatum; assembly: GCF_001605985.2. Lineage (NCBI taxonomy): Eukaryota > Viridiplantae > Streptophyta > Magnoliopsida > Asparagales > Orchidaceae > Dendrobium > Dendrobium catenatum. The sequence continues at coordinate 521,285 of NW_021319561.1, forward strand.
ATATTGTCCCCCTCTTGAGTTAAAGCATACAACTGCTCGTGGAGATCTCATTCCCGAGGGGCTCGTAAATGTTCTAACAAACACTCCTTAAATTCCACGCTTGAACTCCTGTAAGTTCATCACCACCCCCTTACATATTCCCCTACTCCTCTCTATCTTACTCGTTTTCATCATCATCTCACATCTTTACGTCTTCATCAACTGCAACCTCAAGCGGTCGACGACCCGATTCGAGATGAAGTTATGTGTAGCTTTATTGTCGTCCATTAGAACCACCACTGGTTGTTTCCCGATCTGCCCCTCATCTTCATAAGTGTGATTTGGAGTGAATCCCACCACGGAGTTTAAGGACACCTCTATCACGTCTAGATGTAAATGTGTCATTTCCTCTATGATCTCCTCGAACTCATCCCCACTCTACTCTCCCTCGCTGGCCATCAATACTTGAAGGGATCGATGCTTGCATCTATGTCCCAGTATAAATCTCTCATCATGTTTGAAGCATAATATTTTTGCCTACTTATTTTGTACACCCGCCTGTAAGACACTTGAAATTGCTCTCC
>NW_021319561.1:521947-583097 GCF_001605985.2 Dendrobium catenatum
ATGGCTCATTCAATGAAAGTTGATCATGGGAGGCTTGATCTCGATTGTTTGTTAAAGTAAATATTGAAAGTTAATCTTTTTAGGACCAAATGACTGTCCAAAGAACATAAGCAAGTTTCATTAAATTCATTTTGTAAGATTTACTATTTTGTTTTGTGTTAGAGAATTTTTTCATCCCTTTGGAAAATTTGTGCTATTGTTCATTGCTTTGCTTATAGGACCCACATATTGTTTGTTTTTTACAACGTAACAAAAAAACATGATGCTTGTTTGAACATGCTGATGATGAGTACACCACTTATCACCAATATTGTAATGGGATTTGATTTACTGTTTTTGTTATAAGGCTATTGAGTAGCTTTCTCAGTGCTTTGTTTTTCAGACAACTACACGACTTCTATTTGGCTATTATTCTTTTCAAAAAATTTCTGTAGTGAGAAAGCTTGCATTTTACACAAGGTCTGCTTAATATAGTAGCAGTAAGAAAGTTATTTTTATTTTTATTATAAAAAGAAATATGTATAATACCGATAACTAGTTTTAAAAGGAGTTATTTTTCTCTACAATAATTTACAACTATCTTCTAAATTGTTGCGGCCTCGAAGGGGACCTTCAGTTGTCACGATGTATCATGCTACGCATTGAAATTCTTTGTTGGTGGAATTATACTTGTACATGTCGACCAGTTGTGCTTGCTCATTTTCAACAATTTGATAAAATTACTGTGATTCCATTGTTCACTCATTGTGAATTGGGATCTTATATGCATTCATTGACAATAAACGGTTTCGTTTTATTGCGTCTAGTCAATGACAACACGATTTTTAAACTATGTTAATCAATGCACTACAATTCGTATGCCTAGCACAATTTGGAAGAACCCAATACACTGATTACAGCGGTGTCCTTTGGAACCCGCCTCTTGAGGCGGTTCCTTCTGAACCGCCTCAGCCCAGCCCAATCATGGCCGCTCTTGTATACCAAAGTGAAGGCAATTTGCCTCCTTCTTGCCCAAATTTTAAATTACTTGCCTAAGGTGGGGGTCCACGGGATTTAATTATTTTGAAAATTATTTTTAGAAAGATTTGAGTGGTGGAAAAGGTCTTTAATAAGAGAGGTAAGGGGTTAGGGAAGGGCATGCAAGTATTGTTTTCTTCTTGGATGTTTCTTGGGTGTTTGGGCTCTAGCTCTCTTGTCTAGAGATTTGGGAGAGGACGATCCTCCTCTCGAATTTGGGATCACTTGTATCTTGATTTCGTGTTGCTTTTGCTTTTTGGTTTTCCTTATTGCAATTTAGTTATTGGGGCTTGATTCGGCCCAGATTTTGGCTGAATTCTCGCTGTTTTATCTCAATTAGTGATAGGTTTGCTTGCGACTCAAGTGGTATTCCTTAGGTTACTTGCGAACTCAGTATTTCCTATCATACACTTTGTCATTTTCGCAGGATTTTTTGGCCTTGCTGCTACTCCTTTTATTGTATTTTCATCCAACACATGGGTCTGCTATTAGTGAGGTCCCTCTATTGCCATCTGATTTTATTTGCCTTAATTGGTAAACATGATATTAGAAGTCCCTCTATTTGCTTGGAGCTGACAATCCTTGAGCAAATTTTCAAAATAAGTTGATTTTGTATGGCTGAGAACCCATTTTCCTCATCTATGGGCTTTCCACATAAGAATCTCTCAAATCTCTTTAAACTTGTCTTTTCAAGTTTGCATAAGTACGATAAACATGAACTCTCTTGCTATCATAATTTCATGGAAATGCCTTTTGGCAAGTTAATGGGCTCTAAAAATATCTGCTCAGTAGAAGCGAGATGAATTTTCCCCAACATGAGGGGCTCCATTTAAGTGTATAACCGACGTTTAAATATGGATCATGATAGCTCGCTTTATGAGGTAGTGTCATTTTATGTATTACGTATGAATTGAAGGAAGTAAATCTTGAAGAACATTTATTCATTGTTGGGGAATCACATTTTATTTTGAAAAAAACATATCATTTTATTGTTAACTGGATGTATGCCTCTAGATAGAATTATTTTCATTATTATAAAGGAAGAAAAATCTATTTTCAGTTTATAATTATGATTTCCTTTGCAGAAAGTTCCCGGAAATGACTTTAACAAGCCAAAGGATTAATATGTTAGGGGTGCTGGCAAAAAGGATTTTCTTGGATTAGGGCATGTATGCAATGCACAGTTTCGAGCATCATTTAAATTGGATTTGTTAAATTCAGAGAAATTGGAGAGAAGAAAGGCCTATTTTATTTGCTCAAAAGTATCCTATTTCTAGATCTATACAAAGATATCTTATAAAGAAATAAAAAAACTATGTTCATGCATATGCCTAATATAATCTTTCCTAGATCAGGCCACCCAATGTGATGGAGATCGCGTGATCAGGTGATTCCTTCCATGGATCCCCATACTGACCGTGGGGATTAGGGCCAAGGGCGGCTGGATTTAATAAGATTCATGGTGCTATTCTCAGTTACGTGTTGTCATAAAGCTAGTTATGCTGTGATGATTGTTTACCTGGTTTAGATTACTTGATTTTCTAAATTTCCTTGTATGTTTTTTTTTTTAATGGTCATTTTTCATTTCTTTATCAAGCGTCCTTTTTTCTTTCAAGGGTCAGTTACAACATCATGGACTATCACTTTTGGAAAAATGGCCGCAATCCCAAATGCAACAGTTTTATGTATAGTCTACTTCATCTAAAATTTCATGACTTTCTTAAAGAAATAGGAAGGCTTTCTTTTCTCTATCTTAACTTATTGCTTTAATATTAGGAAAGGGTTGTTCCATATCTCATATGTTAAATGAAGAAAGTTGACAATAGAGAAAATGATCACCATAAGTGCACAAGGCTTCATAAGCTGTGTTTCGTTAAGATTTAAGTCAAATTGTACTGATTATGAGGTCATTTTTCTGCAACTGATAAGATAAATGACCAAAGCACGTGGCCTATGTATAACTATTAAATATGTTTAGAATTACTATTATTTAAAAAAAAAAAAAAAAAAAAAACAAAAAAACATAAAAAAAAAAAATAAAAATGTGGAGCCCGATTTGGAGCGTCTATAAAGGAAATTTTTTTTAAAAATGTTAGTTTACTGCTTTGCTGATGTTGTGTATGCACTTGCAGATCAAGGACGTTAGTACCATGTGTGCAAGGAGCTTCTGAAGTGCTTGTACCGTGACCATTGTAAATACTTCCATCTCATTCACAATCTGAGGTACATAAAAAATTCTTCTAAGATATTTAAAGAAAAAAATAAAAAAAACTGCCCCTTCTTCATGATATGCAAATTTTATTGCATTTTTTTTCTACAACTCCTTATTTTTTTGGGTAATATTTTACTTTGTAAAGTTTGGAATTAATTGTTTTGGCCACTACTACTGATGAATGGAAGATCAATCCTAACCATGCTAACAATTTTAGAAATGCACTTTCTCATTTGTACGTGCTTGAGAATTTGTTATAAAAGATGGCTCTGAGAGTGAAAAAACTTAATTTTTATTAAGCAATCTACTCCTATTTAATAGATCTATCCAAGGGTTGATAAGGAACAAAATAACTCTATAATAACATGAATATAATATCCTAAATTTTATGGAAGGAATTAATGCAATCCTGTAGTCTTCCCACGGCATTACTGTTCACAGCCGTGGATTATCTTTGGGATCGTAAGGTGAGATTATTACACTCCCCCTCAAGCTGGGAAATATGGATCCTCATTCCCAGCTTTGTTCGATATTTGGAGGGAAACGAACTGTCCATCCTTAGTAAGGGAAATCTGCAATGATCCTTGATGATACATGGTCAAACACATTACTAGACCACTGTCTAGTTTTCTTTATTTAAAATGTTTTTGTCCACTTTCTTTTTTTTTGTGTGGTCTGGTCATGCTGGACTGATTTGGGCTATGCTGATTGCTGATTTGTTGTCCAATGGTAGCTTCATGGGCTCATCCACTTAACTTGATCTTTCTTAGGATATTTGTGAATCCATAGTAGCTCACATATTCCAAGGCCATAGCTCGATCTTTCTGCTTGCACTGGATCGTCGCCCCATATTCTGTTTCTTGCTTCTCCATGTAAAAGGTTTTCCTCAAGAAATGTGCAATACCCTGAAGTAGATCTTCTACTCAACCGGTGATCCGCGTAGTCGCATCCGTATGTATACTTCTAGGGTCATATTCCTTACGATCTCTTTAAAGAGAATTCCTTTTCCTGGTCTCCCTTTAAGGTAGTGCAATATCCTGTCTTACTGCTTGCATGTGAATCTGCTTTGGAGGTTTCTGCATATAACTGACTGACATGCTTACAGGCAAATGCTATGTCTGGTCTAGTGTGGGAGAGGTAGAATCTTTCCTCTACAAGTCTCTGGTAGACCCTTTATTACAGTCTGGATCGTTCTTTAGCTTCTCCCAGTTTAGATTTATTCTATTGGTGTTGGTTGTGAGTTTACAGGGCTAGTTTACCTCGTTCTCTTAGTAAGATCTTTGATGTATTTTTGTGTTGAATGAAGATTCCTTTACTGGAGTGACTACTTCAATTCGAGGAAATTGTTAGGTCTCCAAATTCTTTGATGTCAAATTCCTAGTAAGTTAATTTTTCCTTAAACTCGACTTTCTCCTCTTCATTATTTCCTGTCAAAATTAATATCATCAAACATACCACTAATAGTATTTGTGGACTCCCCTCTGAGTCTGAGTGTTTGTAGAATAGTGTTGGATCCCCTTGACTCTGTCGATATCCATTTAGGAGATGAATTTAGAGAATCTTCGACAGGCCCTTGGTGATTGTTTGAGGCCATATAGACCTTTTTTCAGTTTGCATACCTTGTTATTTTTCAAATTTTTCTTTAAAACCCTGGTGGCTATTTCATAAATATCTCTTCTCTAAGTTCCCCATGCAAGAATGCATTTTTCACATCCAATTGCTCAGGTGCAATTGTATTTGGCTGCTAGTGAGAGTGTAGTATTCGGGACAGTATTCATCTTGCGCTACAGGCGGCAAAGTTTCTTGGTAGTCAACTGCCGTACGTTTGAGTAAACCTTTTGCCACTTAGTCTTGCTTTATATCTCTCTAGTGTGCCATCGAGCATTGTTATTTTTACTGGAATACCCATTTAGCAACCGACCGATTTTTTTTCCCTATCAGTAGTGATTGACATCTCCTCCAAGTTTTGTTCTTCTCCAGGGGCTGATTTTCACCTTCATGGCATTTTTTCATTTTATAGGAAGGCCTCAGAAACATCGTTTAGGAATTGGGTATCTTTCTAATGTACAGAAAATTTTTGTGTGATTGATGAGAAAGTTGTTGGAAGGATATAAGAGTTGTTTTATAGCGGTATAAGGGAGGTGGTGACTTTACCTTTTTCAGGAGATGGTTCCGAATTCTTGGATCTGCTTTGAGCACAGCTTGGACTTGTACGATCTGGAGTAACCTTTCCAATCTATATGATAGTGTGTTTGTCATTTGTTTCCCTTCTTGGGTTTTCAGGTGGATTTTTCTGAGGTGGTGAGGAAGGTCAGAGTGCTAGCTCATTTTCCTCATCTTCCTCAAGTTCAGTCTCCCCTTGAAGATGAGTTTTTTGAAAATAGAATTCTGTTCAGCAAAAATGGTAACTCAAGAGACAAGGTTTTCTTGTAGGCGGCTTGATAACATTTATACCCTTTGGGTAGCAGGGTAGCCAACCAAAGATGCACTTGAGTGCTCTTGATCTAATTTCCTCGCTCCTGGTCTATTGGAATTTAACATAGACGTGCATCCAAAGATTTTTTGTGTAAGATTATGATGGGTTCGAATTCTGGGTAAAAGAGACAAGGTCTCCATGGAGTTTTGAGGCCTAAGGCTGTTGAAGGTTAGTCGGTTGATGTTAGATTATGCGCCAGTAAAAGGGCTTCCCCCAATGAGGATTTGGGTTATTGTGTGAAATAGGAAAGCTCGCGTAGAGGCTAGAAGGTGACCATTTTTCCTTTCTGCAAACCCATTTTGTTGTGGGGTGAACAACAGGAGGATTCATGGATGATCCATTCACTCTGGAAGTAGGAGGAAGGGTTTGGTTGAATATTCTTTGGCATTATCGGAGCGAAACCTTTTATTTTTACCCGAATTGGTTTTTGATCATGGAATGAAAGGTGGGAACAATGGTGCCCCAGACATCGGATTATGTTTAAGGAGATAGTATCCAAGATGACTCTTGTGCAATCATCAATGAATGACACAAACCAACGTGCCCCAGGATATTGGGAAATTTAGAGGGCCCCATATATCACTATGTAATAATTGTAGAAAGGAGTAGCACATCTCCACTTATTGTTTGGGAATGAGGTTCTTTTATGTTTTAGCCAACTCACAGGTTTCACAATGACATTTTATTGTCTAAATTATAGAAAAAAGTTGCGGATTACATCATGTTTTTAGGACATCAAAAGATGGGTGTCCTAGTCTATAATGATGCAGCAAATAGCAGAGTTCCTATCGACTGAAGTAACAAAGAGCAAACTCTTTTAGATTGGTTTGTTTCTTCCAGGTAGTACAATCCTGCTTTCTCCTTGAAGTTTCATCTTCTTCCCGATCTCCGGTCCTGAAATATAGCATAAGGTATGTGATTTAAACAATGCTTGACACATTATGGTCATTGGTAAGTTTTTGTATATATATAATCGGTTTGTGGATAATTGTGGTACGTGAGCACATTTTTTGGTGAGGGATTGGCGATAGTGATGATGTCTCCTTGGCAGTACCGTGGTAGAGAACCGATCAGCAGTGATATTTTTTGTGTTTGGGCAGGAGTTACATAGTTTATGAGGGTGGTTAGGTGAGTGTGTCATATGATCTGTGGCTGCTGAATCAATGATCCATAATTCCTTTAAATGATTTCTAGAAGCACTTAAAACTAATAGAAATTAGAGTCTTACCTGAGAGTGCAAGTGAAGAGAAGCATTTGATTTTTCAAGAGACAGGAGTCGATTTCAATTTATCAATATCTTCTTTATTGAATTCTCCAAATTGGGACTGAGCTCTGCTACTGGTTAGTGTTGTTGGCATGGTGATGTACCATTGTTTCACCTTTGTGATTCCACTCCTTGTTTTGGGGGTTTTCCATGTATCTTCCAGCTGTTTTTCTTTGGTGTCTTGACTTTTTGGCATAGCTGCCCAAAAGTGAGTCTTTTTATCTTTGGATTCTTGAAGAATCTTTTACCTTTCTCCTTCCATGATGATTCTTTTGTTCATCACATTGCTGAGGTTTCAATTGGCTTTGTTCTAGCATCACTTCCTCGTCGACTTTCTTCTGCTCGGATGAGAGAAAATAGTTTCGTTGAGTGATGGTGTCTCCTCCTGCCCGAGGATCTGAACTCTAGCTGATCAATTCTGCATTTGAGTTCTGCAAGAAATATAACATCTATTTATTTACAATAAAGTTCTTTAGAGATCGCAAGCATCCTCCGGACAATCTGGTAATTCAAATGCACCTAATAGTGATCAGTTCTTAGCATAGATTTTGTAGAAATGGTGGCATATCCGTCACAGTCTATACTAATCCGATGCTTCGTCTTCCACTTGAACTTTAAACTTCAAAAGGATTTGGGACTGATAACGAAAGACTTTCAGAGATAGGTTTGTCTGGCAAGCATATCAATAATGTTCCTTTGCTGTACGATAGGAACAATTAAATGATAATCACTTAATTTCATGGAAGAATCATAAGATAATAATCCAAACCATGACATAATATTGGGTTAGCTTCATCCATGCCCACCAAATTTGAGAGATCTTTCTTTCGAGTCCTCCTCCAATGGACAGAATGATGTATTTACCTTTACCCCTTCACAGTAGGTCTATCACAAATTGAGACACTTCAAAGTAGTATCATTCCCATTAGACGATAAGAGAAGGTTTTGTATGTAATTGAAAGGTCACTCGTTCCTTGAGAAATGCCACCATCGACTCACTCAATTTTGCATCAACGCTTTTGAGAAGGAAATAATTTCTGAACATATTGAGGAAGAAGCAATTAAGGCTATACCTAATAAATTTCCTTATTGTTCGACAATAAGGTCCAAAGAGAATTTTATTTTCTGGTTAACTACCAAATCCGGCCGAGTCTTTCAAAAAAACTAAGAATTGGGACAAGGCAGGAGGTCGAGGCTCCAGAGAAAAGAAGCCGACATACATATACTTTCGAACAGCATGAGCCGCATCGAGGAGGTTCATCTCCGGTTTGGTATCGGGACGGCTGTCTACGGTCGGGATGCCTTTGCGATACGAGGACGCCTGGGGAACGCCTTCGATGAATCGGGTCGCCTTGGACGATGCGGGAAGCCTTCCGTTGTCGGGACGCCTGGAACGCCTTCTCAGGTCAGAGATGGCCTTATGGAACGATCGCGGTACAGCTGGGACGCTTATCAGACGATCGGGTTCGACCTTCGAACGATCGGGAGCCCTTTCTACGGTATCGGATGCTTTGACGAATACAGGGACGCCTGGGACGCTTTTCGATGAGTCGGGTCGCCTTGGACGATCGGGAAGCCTCTTGATCGGGGACGCCTGGAAAACGCCTTCTACGGTCTCGAGATGCCTTTGACGATCGGGACGCCTGACGCTTTCGACGATCGGGTCGCCTTCAGACGAGTCGGGAAGCTTCGATCGATCGGGACGCCTGGAGCCTTTCGCGATCGGATGGCTTGCTCCACGCGAGGCTTCTTTTGCTCCTTCGGATCCTTCGGGCTTTCGACGACGTTTCTTTGACACTTTTCCGTCAACGGGCAACGAAGGCCTCATTTCACGAAGTTTTCCCTCCGGTGAGCTTGTATCCATGTTTAAAACGAGGATCTGAGTGGAAAACTTAAATTTTATAGCAATCTTACTCCCTATTTATAGATTATACAAGGGGTATTCGATAAGGAAACAAATAACTCTTATTAATAACAATGAATATAATCTATTCCGTAAATTAAGGAAGGGAATTTAATGCATCCATGTAGTCTTCCCACTGATACTGTTCACAGCCGTTGGATATCTTTGGGATCGTAGGTTGAGATTTAACAGATTGTATATATGCTATCAAGTATCCAACACAAGATGCTAAGGGAAGTTTGAAATTATTAATATTTGTGAATTACCTTGCTGTCAAAGGAAGTTTAAACTTTCTTATCATCCAAAGAGCAGAAAGTTCATTTATTTCTGTATTAGGTTCAAGTTTATGGTGGATTATTTAGTATTTTCCTTCCTTTTAAATGGTAATAGTCATTCCTGTATTCTGGCATTTTAATTGGATTTAGTTTCAAAGTCGTATTTCTTTTTTCGCATAAGATTTTTAAACTTTTCTCAGTTTTACTCTCATTGTATGCGTTGGGGCTTGTGCGTAGGTTTATTTTTTGCAGCAGCATGAAACATTTGTTAAGCTTCACGGTTTCTTCACTTGAGACTGGTACGGTTCTAATGTAAAAACCCTCTATATGTAAATTTTATTTGGTAAATAAAGTTTGTTGTCGTTTACCAAATCACGAAAGAAATATTTACTTTCTTGAAAGAAAAAATGCATGGAGATTAGGAGGGAAAAAAGTGCGAGAGAGAGAGGAGCAGAGAGAGAGATTAGAATTATTCAGCGATGGTAAAAATACTCTTAAATAGGTTTCCCAGCTCCTGCTAAGGGTCAATTTTTAACTTGATTGGGGATTATTACACGTCATCTGTTGTCAGGTCGTAACTTTCAAAATGCATCCCAAGCGTATGATGTTCCACGTTTCGGTATTCTGATAATCTTCATTGTCAACCTATACGAACATTTTCTTTAAAGAGATTTGACCATTTGTTTTGATTATTCACTGCTGGTACTGTTTTCTTACTATGATTTATGTCACGCCGACAAACAAAATCAAGGGTATCGTTTCAGGATTTTTTGCAAAAAAGCTTGTCAGCGATGATTCTGTAAATCGCCCATCCAAATTCACGAAACAAAGGGTGTGTATAGAGGTTGCATTAGATATGATTTCTTTCTATGCAACCTATAATCTATTTATTTTGTTTCATATTTGGTTTGTGTATATTCTTGTATCATATTGATAGGTTGTTGCAATCACGTTGAAATTTGTCATGATTTCTCGTCGGTGGAGTTTGTCATCGAACCCAATGTCGTTTTTTACTCACCCGCAACTCGCAGTGCTGAGAATAGAGCACTAGGCAGGATCGACTGCAGCCATTTTATTATTAGTTTGATTTTTTTAATCTGCTTTCACTGATCTAGTTTACCAATATGAAATTAAGTTATTCGTTTTTTTGCATGAAAACTTTAGAGCTTCTCTTGCTAAAGTGATTACATTTTTACATATTTTTCTGATGTTCTTGTACACTTAGTTAGTGCCACCCATTATATGATCAATTCCAATGCAAATTTGATCTTCCGCCAAGTACATTATATTGTAAATGCCTTAGACTTATTTTTGGAAAACACATCCCCGATCAAACGATGTTCTGCTCTTTTTGGAGCTATAATTTTATTGTGCTTTGGGAGTGGGCTTTTGCTCTAAGGCTTCTTATTATACGAAACTACAAGTTGCTGAACATAAATTACATCTTTTTTATTATATTTATTTTATTTGTCCTCTAATCCAAAAGTACTATATTGCTTAGGGTTAATGCAAATGGAAAATTTTGCATGAAAAACTGCGAACAACGCTACCAACTGCCTAAAAATACGGATTTGCAAAATTTTTTTCTGAGAGAATTCCTGGTTACCTAAATTAAAAATTAGGGTTACCCTGGATGCTCGAAGATCTTAAGACAGTATTAATTAGGATACTTTTTCCTTTGAAGATGCGAGGTTATTGTGGAATGTTTAGTTCGACTGTCCGTGCCAGATCATGCTTTAACGTCTCTCTGAATAAAGAGGTGGATTTAAATTCAAAATAGAATGTGACCGTGGTGGGCATCTAATTTTTCAATGCAATTTGTCATGAAAATATGTAAACGGAGGGCTGATATGCCTTGAAAGAAAAAACAAACGAAAAAAATAGTGAAACTGCACTGAAACCAAAAAACAATGGCTGATTTTGTATATTCAAACTTCCAATGCAAAAATAAGATACAAGTGATCTACATATTAGAAGTGTTTAGATTCGGCTCTCTAAAAAACTTAGATGCTGCTAGGAGCCTACAAAGAAAGAAACAAAAAAAAAAAAAAAAACATAATCACACATAATCCCTAATACAAAAATAAACTTAGCCCCAAGATAAGCTCTCTAATTCTCCTGGAAAATCAGCCATATTTTAATAATTAATTTTTCTCTTATTTAATTCAATTGAAATATTTCTCTAAATAATTCCCTCTTCATTGGAAATCTTTCTCTAACATAATTCCCTTCTTCATTTCTCCTCCTAACATAATGAATCATGAGCTTTGCTGGGGGCGCCACGAGAGGGGGTCGAACTCCTGCTCCAGTTTCATTCGGGCAGATTTGTTGTCCGACTCTTGCTGGATCGGTTGGCTAGGTGTGGCCTAAGCACGCCCCACACTCTTGCTGCCGTATCATTACTCCTAAATCGTCAAACGAATATCGCCTGCCCAAATGCACTCCATTATGTGCAGGTGTGTGGAGAAGAGGGCGTGTGTCTCCGATAACACCCTCGGTTGTGATACATTGGAATATTGAGTGTATTGAATGATGATGCTAGTATCTTCAGATGATATTTATTGGCAACAATGCGCTCAGTCACCGCTCAATAAGGCCTGAAAGTAACTATGGTGATGAGCTTCTCATTCTTCCTCTGGCCATTATGTTCTTTGTTGTTTGATTTCAGTTTCAAATAAATTTTGTCCTCGAGCTCGGACATGCACTTCTCTCGTTTATGTTAGCTGCCATCTTTCTTAAGTTATTTTAAGCCATCAACCATGATTGCAACCATTTCATTCCCAAAAATCACATCGCGTACTCATGCTTACTCAAGGAGAAGAAAGTCTTCACCACTTGAACTCCTGTAAGTTCATCACCACCCCTTACATATTCCCTACTCCTCTCTATCTTACTCTTTTTCATACTCACCTCAACATCTTACGTCTTCATCAACTGAGCACCTCAAGCGGGTCGACGAACCGATTCGAGATGAAGTTATTGTGTAGCTTTACTGTCGTCCATTAGAAACCACCACTGGTTGTATTCCGATCTGCCCCTCATACTTTCATAAGTGTGTGATTGGAGTGAATCCCACCACGGGTTTAGGACACTCTATCACGTCTGATGTAAATGTGTCATTTCCTCTATGATCTCCTCGAACTCATCCCCACTCTCCCCCTCGCTGGCCATCAATACTGAAGGTGATCGATGCTTGATCTATGTCCCAGTTGTAAATCTCTCTCATGTTTGAAGCTATAATATTTTTGCCTGCTTATTTTGTACACCCGCCTGTAAGACACTTGAAATTGCTCTCCTGGGGACAAACTCATGTGCTCATTTCCTTCAACACTTCCCTATGAAATGACATCGTATGGGTCCTAGCTGTTAGGGTCGTAGATGTATCTCTATAAGCCCCCTCATGGTGTTGCTATGGCCGGCTTTCTTCCTTTGAAATATTTCTTCACTTCCATTCGAGCAAGCACCATAGTTTCCCTCAGCCCTCTAGGTCTCAAACACTCTGAGCTCTGCTTGTATGTCTTCCTAAGCCCTTCATGAATTCTCTTCCAACTTCACGAAAATTCCCTTAGCCTTCCGACAACTGCTCAACTTCTCCGATACACCATATTGTCCCCTCTCTTGAGTTTAAAGCATACAACTGCTCGTGGAGATCTCATTCCCGAGGGCTCGTAAATGTTCTAACAACACTCCTTAAATTCCACGGCCCCCCCCCCCCCCCTGAATAGATCGGGTACCTTGCATCCCCTCTACTACATAGCTAGGCTTTTCCCTCCAAACATAGCTCAACCGCCAAAAGTTTTTCCCCTTCCGTCAACCCATTGATAGCCAAAGTAATGCTCCACCTGATATACCCAATCCTAGAATACTTACCCATAAAAAAAATTGTCATCTTTAACTTGATCTTGCAACCATACCCCAATGGCTTCTCCTCCGTTAGTTCTTCCCATGTAATGATGATGCGATTTTTTCCATTGGCTGATTGGACCCCATGACTCTCCCAACCATTACTCATCCAGTCCACCTACACACATGCCCGGGTGGTGTCATGAAGGGTTTTGGCCTCTCCCCCTTCCTGTGCTCAATCTTTCGGGAATACCTTTTCATCACCATCAGATCCCCGGTGGTGGTCCTTGAGGGTAAACATTCTCCACTTCATCAACGTCTTCTAGAATTTTCTTTCCCTTTGGTTCAACCCTTGAACTAGGTGTCGTCAATTCGAGTCATGGGTCGGCTTCGGGTTGAACTCGAAAATGAACAATTCGGGGCCACGCCCAAAATTTTGCGGGGCGTCAGCCGCGGGCCCAACTCCGAACCGTTCCGATTTTCGAACCCGAACTGACCCTCGCGACCGACAGACACAAAAGCGTATTGCGCTACGGGCAGCGGCCGCCTTGGCTGGCATCGGCGGTCCTCAGTCGGAGTCGCGGTGCATCGGGAAGCGACATACATCACGCAGGGACGGGGAGCAAAGTGAGTGACAATAGTGCCAGCGAAAGCGACGCGAGAAGGCGCGCGGCGAGCCCCGGTCACACGAGCGAGTAGCGGGTCGCGCGAGCACGCCGAAGCCGGGCAGCGCGGGGGGGGGGGGGGGGGGTAGGGCAGCTAGGTCGGGGGTAGGGCAGGCGGGTCAACAGAGCTCAGCGGCGGGCAGCTCGGTCATGCGGGGGGAAGCTCGGTTAGCGGGTCAATCTGGGTCATTTTTGGGTTTCCGGGTCGACCCGAACCCGACCCAATTTTTGAAATGAGTCGAAAACTCTAACCCAAACCCGACTCGGTTCGGGTTGACCCGAACCCGAAATTTCTGTGTCGGGTTTTCGGGTCGTGTCAAATATTGACACCCCTACTAGGAACTCCCAGTGAGGCTTTTGACTGCATTTCAATCATCTTCTTCATCATGTCTTTCAAGTTTTCAAAGCAGTTCTCTATGGATGAGAGCCTTTCCTTCCATGTTGAAATATCTTTTCTCCATTTCGGCCTTGATTTGTTCCATCTCGTCTTCCAACACATCCATCTTATTTGCTGCCATTTAATCTTGCCCTGATATTAATTTGATATGCTTTGGAAGTAAAAACAATGAAAAAACAGTAGAAAATTGCATGAATACTAGAAATAATGGTTGATTATGTATTATCACTTCAATACGACAACAAGATATATGTGATCTATGATTAGAGAGGTAGATTGGCTCTCTCAAACAACCTAGACATCGCTAGGAAGCCCTCAAAGAAAAAGCTACAACAAAAAAACAAATCTCACACATAACCCTAATACAAAATAACTAGCCCTAAATAAGCTCTCATAATTCCCTCCAAGATCAAACCTCTTTCCTTTATTTATTTTCTCTCCTATTTGAATTCAAATTGAAAATCTTTCCCTAAATAATTCCCTCTTCAAACTGGGAATATTCTGGGAATATTCCCCTAAATAATTCCCTCTTCCTAACATAACGAATCACAGCTTTGTTGGGCCCCACAAGAGGGGCTAAAACTCCTGCTCTTGCTCCTGCTTTTGCTCCAGGTTTCGTCCGACCCAGTGGCTGGTTCTGCTCCTGCTGGACCAATTGGCTGGGTTGGCCCAGCCCGTTCCCAACTCCTGCTGCCCTATCAAGGGCACAACTTATTCACTATTCATGCTGTAATCAACATAAATGAGTGGAGAAAGATACATTAAGCCGGTTTCAAATGATGATGACTTATGAAGAACACTGACCTTTTTAATGAGTTTCTAACTTTCTATTTTTATCCTTTGGGTGCTTATGATGTTCATGATCTTTTTGCCTTCACATAAATGTGTGGAGATAGATACATAAAGCCTAACCCTATCTTTGGGATAAGGCTAATGATGATAATGATGATAATTTAGAATTAATTCGAGCTTATTTAATGAATTTATAATTTTTATGCTTTTGGGCAGTTTGAACGTGAAAAATCTCCCTCAGCTTGTTATTTTTGTTTTTTTAATTGTGCCATCATTTAATTTGAATTTGTAAAGGGAGATTATATAACCACTGAGTTGGGAGGCATGTACTTAAACAATGGATATGGAAATAAAAAAACATAAATGTGATTGGCAAGTCCCAAGATGCCAATCCTTTCAACAAAAAAAGTTTAGTGCAGTTCTTAAGCAAAATTTCAGTAAACTGGTTCACCCATGCATCTTTTATCAAACTAGAAATTTTTTTGTCAACTAACCCGCTTATTTCTTTAACTTGGTGATTTTTTATTTTATTTTTCAATTTTTTTCATATTAGTAGATACGAAGGATTTGAGGTAAATAGTTCATTTGTATGAAATGTGCGGATCATGTCATAACTATTTTGTAATGGAAATAAATTATCATAAAACTGAGATAAGTTAAAAATTCTTATAGAAGCTTGATTTTTGGCTGAAGTTTTCTTCTTAAAAAATTATCTTTATTGTTCTACCAAATATTATGCGTGGAATTTTGATATGTGAAACTTTGCACATATACCCTAAGTATTAATAAATATTGTTGGTGTCCATCTGTATTGTGTTTAGACATGGAAAGAAGGTTTATTCGTATTTGACAATTTGTGAACTACATGATCTTTCTTATCAAGCTATAGATGAATAGTGTCCAGTTTGCATGGTGTGTGGACATGGCAAACAGGGTTGGTACTAGCAAAAAACAGGCATTCCTGTAGAGTCCGTCTTATCATATAAATGACTCAAATAATCATAAAGGACTAGTCAAAATTTTCAGGATTTCTAATCCAGGTCCTAAGTCCTGGATGAGAAAAGTGGAGGATTGCGTTAGGTAGTCGACAACCTGCGTAAAACTTGTCGAATAATCATGACATGAATCCTTGAATTTTAACAGGACACAATGGCGAAAAATGATTCATGTAGCCGACCCCACATAGTGGGACAAAGACTTGATGTTGTTGTTGTATGATCAAACTTTGGGATATCAACTTTCTTTTTAGGGGGATTTACAATTGTACATGCAAATTCTTATGTCTTTATATAACTAACACTTGAATTTTCATATTTATGTAACATCTTAGATTTTAAATGATATAAAAATTAAAACTAATATTACTTCTGTGAAATAACTGAAGTAAAATATGCCTTTTTATGCATATGTTTTGATGTAATCAAGACACTTAGGATATTATATAAATATATAAATATTTATATGTTTGATATGTAAGTACATAAGAATTTAATTTATACAGTAAATTCCTCTTATTTTTATCATCGTTATGGGATGAGTAGTACTAATACGATTTTGTCATGCACTGTCATTTTAATTTTTACTACTTTTCCTTACAATTTTCTTCTGATTTACTGCTTCACTGCTTCAGTCCAGCTGCTTATGCTCTCATGCTGCTGCTGCTGCTGCAACCTCTGCCTGCTGCTGTTTCTACTGCTTTGCAATTTTCTGCAAGAGTCTTATTTTGAATGTCTGTAGAAGCTTTAGGTTTGACGATAATGAATTATTTGTAAGTCTCGTGCTTTTGTTTACTAGGATTTTGATGACATGTTGCGGGTTGTTTCCACCGTGATTGATACCAGAAACTATTCTAATCTTTGTTTTTGGATGCTATTGGTCAGAGATTTTTGTTTTTTTTTTTTATAATTTTTTTGCAAAAAATAGTTTCATTTTGGATTTGTTGAGTATATCATTCATGGCTTACTCTGGTATGCCTTTCCACTTATTATTATTAATTGCCTTATACTAGGTTTTGTTTGGTATAGTTTTCTTACTGACTCTTAAAATAGATTTTTAGACTTTGTTTGGGACGACTTTCTTACTAAAAACAACTTTCTAGTTGTACTAAAAAAAGCTGCTTTAAGAAGCAGGAAGAAAGCTGTCCCAAATGAAGCCTTAGGCTTCGTTTGGGACTGCTTTCTTACTGCTACTTAAAATAGCTTCTTAGTACAAAAGTTAAAATTTTTATACTAAGAAGTTGCTTTAAGAAACAGTAAAAAAATTATCCCAAATGAAGCCTTAGTATAAAAAATTAAAAATCTGCTTTAAGAAACACTAAGAAAGTCGTTTCCAACGAAACCTTAGTCCTCTTTTAGCTGATTTCAGAAGGTGCAGATACTCTTCCCATCCATTCAGTTTGAATGAAGGAATAATTTAATTTTTTTTTTTAATTTTTTTATTACTACGGGTTGAAAAAATCATTCCCAACCATTCAAAATGAGGGGTTAGGATGATAATTGGAGAAATCCGAGTTCTATGATGTCTGCTCTTATATGTTGACATCAACGGATGGAGCAAAAAAGAAAGAGCTGACAATTCAAAAGAGCCAATTGCTCATCCTGCTAATGCTGGCTATGGAAATACTTAATCTTTTGATGCATTACTGTTCTTCTCTGTTTTTTGTTTTCTGATCGGGGAAAAAATATAATGTATTTGGCTTCTTTATATTCAAATTACTACGTGACTGATATTTTTAACATCTAAGAAATAATTGATGAGGGATTTTGTTGAACTTTGTACTTGTTTTGATACAGCAGTTAAAAAAGCTCGTCGCTATAAATCTGCTTTGCAGAATTGCTGTTAACTGGAATTTTTTAATTGTTCTATCATCATTTTATTTGTCTATTTCACGTAGAATTTGTTTAAGATAATTTTCTTATTGTTTTGTTTTTTAGATTGTAACTATAATTTTATTTGTTTATTATTTTTTGGTGGTTTTAAAAAAAATTTTGTGTTTGGAATTTGAAATGATGTAAGATTGCTATTTTTTTTTATTTTGACCGTCTAAATTTTTTTAAGAAATTTTTTATTTTGTCTATTTTTATGCGTATTTTCATCTATTTTTACGAGTATTATATATATATAACAATAAGAAGTTTTTTATTCATCTTTCATAAGGAATTATTATATCTTTATAAAACTGTATTCTTTAATAACTTGGTGTGAGTATTATTTATATTTTAAATCTTTTTTTAATAATTTACATATAAACCATGCATTTAATTTTATATAAAATAAAAAAAGAAATAATCATAAAATGCATGTTCTTTTAATTTTTCATACTTCAAGTTATGAGCATGAGAAAGGGGGAGAGAGATTGGGAGAAGAAAGTTATTGTTGTGAGGTTTTATAATTGATTTATTCTTTATTTGGGACATCTATCTTATAGCTATTTAAAGCAAATTTTTGGTACAAAAATTTATCAATAAAATTTAAAAATTTATTGATAAAACCTAAAATTTATCAATAGATTTTTGTACTAAATAATTATTTTAAAAAGTAGTAAGAAATTTGTTCCAAACAAAGACTTTGGCTTCTTTTGGGATGATTTTTTTAATGTTTCTTAACTTAGTTTTTTAGTACAATTTTTTTTTACTAAGAAGTTGCTTTAAGAAACAACAAAAAAGTCATCTCAAATGAAGCCTTAATCCATCAAATTAGTTGGAAAAATTATCTAATTCGATGAATGCTATCATTACTCTACTTTAAATTTCAATCTTATTACTATTATGTGAATTTTGATATTATATTTAATTGTTATTTTTATAAACTTAGATATATAGAGATTTTAGAAATTTTTATTATATAACTTTTGATATGTTGAGTGAATTACTATGCTTCTAGTGATATGTATATTAATTTTTCAAAAAAAATGTGGCTTTATAAATAGTGAGTACATATATTTCGATGAAATTTCTTATAGAATAATAAAAATTTTAAAATTATGTTGTGGGTATTGCATATAAATTTTTTGTGAAAATTGTTTTAAAAAATAATAAAAAAACCACCTCAAACGAAATCATATATTAAAGTTTCATTTGGGACGGTCTTCTTATTGTTTATTAAAGTATTTTTTTAATATGTAAGTAAAAATATTTATACTAAAAAATTATTTTAAGAAACAAAAAATAAGTTATTCCAAACGAAACCGAGAGTTGATCACTCTCAGTGAGTTTCTATAAGGAAATTCTTAGTTAGTTAGCTTGTACTCTTGTTGAGTAGTCGAGTTTAAAGGTTGAATGACCTTAGTGAATGGGAGGCTTTGTGAGTCCCTAAGTGCAAGTCCAGTTACTCACTCCGAATTCTTGGGGGACTAAAACCCTAGATTCTGAATTGATTCTCTTATTAAAAAAAGAATAAGATTCTCATATATATATATAATTTAAATGGCCATAAAAAAAATGCCACAAAAGAAATATGGAATTCATAAATATTCAGAGGATTCGAAGCCACGTAATCTTATGCCATCCAAAGATGCTCCGTGCCGAGCATTCCCTTCTCCTCAACGAGAAATTATATTTTCGGGTTGTGCCAAATATTGACACCCATAGTATTTATGTATTATATTTGCTATGTTCCACTCAGATTTTTGGGAGTTGGAGCTGAAGCATATATGGAGATCAAAGCAGCTTATCGAAGATTGTCAAAGGAATACCACCCAGACTGCCAGACACAACCTCTCTTCCCTTGAAGACGGCATCTGAGAAATTCATCAAGCTCAGAGAAGCCTACAATGTGCTAAGCCGCGAAGAGAGCCGCAAGTTCTATGATTGGGCTTTGGCTCAGGAAGCAGAGAGCAAAAGAGCTGCACTGAAGCTTGAAGACCCTTACCAGCAAGATGTTCAAAATGCAGAGTCCATTCCTGACATGGTCGACCGTCTCAGTGGTAAGAACATGCAGCTAAGTGATCAGGCCATGACTGCCTTAACTTTTGACATTGCTATTATTATCTTCTGCATTTGCTGCATTGTCTATGTAGTCTTCTTCAAAGAACCTTATTGAAGTTGTTTTTTTTTTCCTTGACTAAATCTTAAATTTTAATGGTAGTTTTATGAAGATGTGGATGTCTATATACTTTGATGTATATAAGCAGACCAATAATGAAATCTTTCTTACATAAAACAACAATCATGTAGGATATAGGATCGTCATTAGCAACAAAAAACAAAAATCAAGAATGTTGCAGTAATGCTTTATAGCGTAGAATGTTGGTCATTAAAAGATAAGCATAAAATTAAATTAAGTGTTGCAGAGTTGAGGATGCTTAAGTGGATGAGTGATTATACTTGTGAGATGAACATATACGTGAAAATGTTGGAGTAGCTCCTGTGTCATATAAGATTAAAGAGTCTCTTTAGATAATTTGGTCACATAAAACACTGGCCTTTTGATCACCCGGTTAGGAGGGTGGATGTATTAAATTTAGCTTATATTAAGAAATGTTGAGGTAGAAAATATTAAAAATAATTTTTTTTCTTAAATTTAAATGGGAATTTGACTCTTAACATGAAAAAAAATGAAAGATTCATATAGCTGACTTCATATAGTAGGATAAAAGCTTGATATTATTATTGTTATTATTTTAAGAATGTCATTAGAGTAACAAGCATGCTTTTGTAGATATACCGCCCGTCTGTCAACCGCCGCCAGACCTCTGCCCTACCACCCACCACCGTCGGAACTCCGTTGGACCTCAAGCCATCTAACGACAGTCACCGGACCACTGTATGTCCGTCGAATACTGCCGAACCTCCGCCTAGCCGACCACCTTCGTCATGCCACTGCTCGAATAATAGATAAATGATTATAATTTATTTATTCTAATTTAACATTATTTAGAAAATATTAAATATATAATAATGGAAATCATAGATCAAACTATAAGTTTATTAATTTAATGTCTGCATAATCATTTAATTTTTTCTATCATATTTTAATATTTTCATAAAAAAATAATTATATTATCATAAGTAAAATACAATAAATTTATCTTTTTTCAAATACTATCAATCAAATCATAAACACAGACGAAAATTTGTTGACAAAATTAATTAAAAAAAAAAAAAACGACAGAGATCGGAATTCCATCATATTAATCCATAAATCCAAAATAAAAATTTATAAATAAGATCAGAGACAAATATTCAACCACATTAATTCGTTAAAACCAAAACGAAAACAAAGGATAAAAAACATTAATTCCTTCCCTCGTCCTCTGTCGAAATATCGAAGAAACACCTGCAAGCAAAGAAATGAATCAATGGTGGAGAATGTAAGCTTCCAAGAACAATACAGCGTCCCCGGTGGCCGTATCAAATGCATGCGTCTTCATAAAGGCGAACCCACGGGCCAGCCTGAAAATCCCTGTTCCGCCCACCACCGGCAGCTCCCTTACCTTCTCAATAATGGGATCCCTCCCCACGATAGCTACAGAGCTCCCGTTATAGATGCCATACATGAAAATCACATTTACGGTGAAGTAGAGATCTGATCCATCCGTAGAGGACACGGAATAGAAGCCACGGGCACGGCCCAAGGGCTTCGAGTTCGGGTCGGGTCCTTCGGTGATGGGATCGTCAATGACATAAATGCTTCCAAAGTGGAGGCCAGTGGCGGAGGCGCGGGAGCCATTGGGATCGGCGGCGACCTTGATGGCGGTTGCGTTGGGGCTGCTAATCTTGTCGTGGATGTAAAATTGGAGGTGAGATTGCCGGTCGCTGTTGATGGGGATTGGGAAGGTTGGGGAGGAGGTGGAGCTGGGGGTTGCGAGGAGTAGGCAGAGGAGAAAGAAGAATGCAAAAGGGGGGAGAGGATTTGCCATTTTAGGGTGGAATGATGTGTGATAGTGTGCATGAAATCAATTTTGCTAAGTTATTTATGCTTTTTCTTCATATGTAACAGTTTCTGTTATTTGGAAACTTAAATTTTGCTTTAAGGACCAATAGAATAGTGTAATGTGTAGATTATGGTGACGCTAACCCCACTCTCTCTTTCACGTTTTGCCACGTTGTTCTTCATGCGTTGCCAAGTTGCTGTAGAGGATTTTGAGAATGATAGCATTTGAGATTGGGTCTGCAGCCGGAGAAATTATTGTGTACACAATCTGAACATGTTCGAATGTATGTACAAACTGTTTATTTTGTTGCGTATTTTTTGATATATAATTTTTTCTACGTATTTTTTTTTGCGTATTTTTTGTGTATTTAGTGAGTATTATTTATTTGCTACTTATTTTGTCACAAAAAAATTATGTATTAAAAAATACGCAACAAAATTAGCAGTGTGTACGCACATCCGAGCACGTTCGGATTGTGTACACAATAATTTCTCCTGCAGCCGACGGAAGAAATTTCTCCCATCTCATTCGAGCTCGAATCCACTAATTATCCAAATAATAATATTAATAATGGCATTTGCATATGCCATCTTCTCGAAAAATATGATCTTCATTGTTTATTTATTTATTTTTGAAATTTGAGGTCTAGTCTAATATATTCATCAATAAATTTTAATTAGTGGGTTATAATTTTCATAAAAATCAGACTACTAAACAGAAATGATAAAATTAAGAATACTATATTTATATTAAAATAAAATTTATAATTAAATCCAAAAAGGGCGAATAGATATAGTTATCGTCTTATCGTCCAAGGCGGGAAGAAAAAAGTGCAGTATATTTGTTAATCTTTTTTGTGAGTAGGCAAAGCCATCAAATAGAAGACCATTCTCCATTGCCATAATGTGTGGTTAGCACATAATCAAGCAAAATGAACTCTTCAATAATTGCATATTGATCCGAGAAAATAGAGAAGTGCATAAAAATGATCTTCCAACAATCCGTTCGTAAAATATCTTAGAATAAATGACAAACATCATAATAGAACATATTAACAAAATAATAGCCGTTCAAATGCAGTCACTCAAACACAGAAAATGATCAGATAGATAATCAGCTTTAGCAAGTGAAATTCACAAAGCATGAAGACATAATAACATACAAGAAGAAGAAAATAAATAAATATCGAAGACCCTCCATTAGTGAAATATAATTTTAAATCAGCATGAAGGAAACTTAGTAATCAAAGAAGAGGTAGATATGACTTTTATTATGATATTTACATAACACAAATTTAGTTGATCATAGTTTCCCTCTTTAGGAAACAATTAGTAATTTTGAGGCCACCTTTTAAGGTTTTTGAGAAAAAGGGAAATATAGGTCAGAGAAAGTTACTTCCGAATCATTTTCATCTATCATTTTATTTGAAAAAAAATGTTCTAGTCATAGTAGGCAACTCAAATCCTATTTTTGTTATCAATAATTTTGATATCTCGGATTTTTGTTAT
The DNA here is from genome assembly GCF_001605985.2 of Dendrobium catenatum. Lineage (NCBI taxonomy): Eukaryota > Viridiplantae > Streptophyta > Magnoliopsida > Asparagales > Orchidaceae > Dendrobium > Dendrobium catenatum. The sequence continues at coordinate 545,174 of NW_021319561.1, forward strand.
CCTAAAATTGATTAAAATACAAGATCTCTTGCTTTTAATGATTTTCCATCATTCACCCTATACATTTTGATGGGTTAATAATAAAATTTTATTTGGTGATTTTACTTATATGTTATTTTAATTGAAATAGAAAGTATAATGTTTATTATAAAAAGATAACAAATCAATGTACTACATTTAAACATGAAATATAAGATATGTATATGTTTACTATTCATTTTCATTTAGCTCAACATGCAGTTTTTGCTTATTACAGACATACTAATGAGTATAGTGATAGTTTTATTGAATATATATGATATTTGTTGTAATGTTTTACATGATATGAAATTTGTGTAGAGGTAAGAAAGGTTGACTAGAAAGGATTGATAGATTCAAGTTGGTTGGAGACATTAGCCTATACATGAGGGTATAACAATGACATTTTTTTTTTAAATAATGTTTGTAGTTTAATTCAAAGTGATATAAAAATGGAGTTACAAGAAAACTGACTGATATGATATGATATGATATGTCAATAGACATAGAGTGATGACTTCTTACATGAATATCACCAGTCTTATGATATGTTATATGAGTTTGTTTCTTAAAAACTTTACTGATATGACTTAGACTGATTCCAATAATATTGGCCTACAAGTCTTGATACCAGAAAAATATCATAGATAACTAGATATCCTATTTTTCTTGTATATGCATATAATATTCACGCACAAGATAAATGACATAAGTGACATGATATAATATCATACACATATGTTATAAGATATGGATGACACAAGTGCATAATAAGTCTAATTAGACTTATACAATAGCACATGATATATATGAATCACTTGTTATAAATTACATGATTACATGATACACAAGTATATGACACATATGATTTACATGTTATATATGTTATGTTGCATTGTCATTGAATACATTGCATTAAATATAGAACATGATATACATGCATAGACACCGCATGAAATGCAAATGTTAAATTAGGGGTGTCAATATTTGATACGATCAAAAATCTGACCATTAACCTGACACAAAAATTTAAAGTTCGTGTCAACATGAATATGTACTGGGTCGGGTTTGGGTTAGAGATTTTGATTTGTTTGTAAATTGGGTCATGTTCGGGTTGACCTAGAAACCCAAAATAAACTTGATTTTGACCCAAGAATCGACTCTATTGCATCCGCACGACCTGGGTCATGTCCATCACTTCAAATATCACCATTGTTGCATTTGACAGTTCATTTGTCGCGTACGTGATAGTTTGCCGCTTGTCATGCTTTCAATGATGGATGTCCGGCTACTGATGCTGGCCGTCTCGCTTTCGTTGTTGGTCATCCAGTTGCCACTGCTGCTGCCAATGCTGGTCACCCTTTGTCGCTATAGCTATTGTGCTTCTAAAAAGAGGATCGTTGGATGAAGCCTAGATGGCTAGATCAGAAGTAACGACGATGACAAGTCCCGACATCCAGTTTCCCTTAAAGGCATCCCGAGCTACCGTAATCACCATTCATCCCGCAACCCTTATCGGCATCCCGAGCTACCGCCTTACTGGCATTCAAAAATTGGAAGTAACAACGAGTTGTCATAATCATAACAACTTAATAGCTCGCCAACGAGTCGGATTTGGGTTGACCCGAATCCAAAGCTGGTCGGGTTCGTGTTCAGCCCGTTGGCAAAAATGGGTTGTGTTTGGGTCGGTTCTAATAGTGCCGAGTCATTTTCGGGTTCGACCCGAACCCGACCTATGGCCCGATTTTGACAGCCCTATGATAAATGCTTATTAAATAGTAGTTGTACTAATTTCATAAAATGAAATATAAAATATTTTATTATTGATAGGCATAAGAATGATACATTGCATGGCTACTGATCAGTAGATATACACTATACACTAATTTTTAGTACTCATATGACATGTTATTGTTCATATTGATCTCTATATGCTCTTATAGTTACACATCTACACTATTTTGGATTGAATGATTACATGCATATTACTTGTATTATCTTGTATTGATTGCAGTGATAGTTTCTAATAACTTTATGAGTTGTTAGCTAAGTTTGTGATGTTAATATATATTTCAAAAGAGATTAGAATCTTGTGGAGTTAGGTAGACGAAGGTTCATATTCATTTTATTTTTATATTTTTATTTTATTTTTTTATAGTCAAGAGTTTAGAAAGCTAGATTGAGGAATATATTAATTGATTTCATTAGTATTATATATTAAATTTGAGGAATAGATATAGTTTTATATTTTCTTATCTTATAGTAAGAAATTTAGAAAGATAGAGGAATATATTGATTGATTTCCTCAGTATTATTATTGCGTCCTAGAAAATTAGCGGCGGTAGAGAGTGATATAATTTAGTGTCTTGACTTTGGATGAAGATCCAACACAAACAAATAATAGAGTATAGTTATAGCGTTTATAAGAGACACTATAATTTAACATGAAAACCCCTAAAAATGGATAAAAACCATGGGACCTAATCCAATTTGAATGAATCCACTAGTGTTTGTAACTGATTACAAATGAGACCCTTCCTTATGGAGGAAGGTCTTGCCTAGACGTAGCAAATATACATCATATAGAATGCATTATATGGAGGGAGTTGGAAGAATCAATGTTAACATATTCATTTCGGAGGCATGATCATAGTTGACGAACAATGTAGGTCGGAAGGACTGTAGTTGGATGATGGTGACCAGAAAGATCATAGTCCAGTGACGAATGTAAAAAAGACCATAATCACAGAGGTTAGGAGGACCCTAGTTGGACGACGGTGGTTAGAAGGATCATAATCGATAAAAGACGGAAGTCAAAATGACCGTAGTTGGCAATGGTGGTGAAAAAGACCGTAGTCGATGTGCGATAGAAGTTAGAAGGAACTCTGGCAGTGGTCAACGAACGGGCAGAAGTCCGGCAATGGTAGAGAAGAACTCCATTGGCGATCGACGAATGGGTGAAAGTTTGGCAATGGTCAACGAACAGACAGAAGTCTGATATTGGTCTAAAAGAACTTCGATGGTGGTTGCGAAATGGGTGGATGTCCGACGGTGGTCTGCGAACAGACGAAAGTTCGACAGTGATCAAGAAAAACTCCGATGGTGGTTGATGAACTGGTGGAAGTCTAGTGGTGTTCGACATTGAGGCGAAAGTCTAGTGGTGGTCGAGAAGAACTCCAACGGTAATTGACGAATGGGCAGAAGTCCGGTGGTGGTCTGGAAGAAATCTGGCGGTTGTCAAGAAGGGTGGAAGTTCGACGTTGGTTTGGGAGAACTTCGTTGGTGGTCGACGAACAAACGAAAGTCTGGCGATGGTCGGGAAGAACTTCTAAGGTGATCGATGAATGAGTAGAAATCTGGCGGTGGTTGACGAACAAACAGAAGTTCAACGGTTGTCGGGAAAAACTCCAGTGGTGGCCAAAGAACGGGTAGAAGTCTGGTGGTGAACAACGAATAGATGGAGGTTTGGCGATGGTCGACAAGAACTTCGGTGATGATTGACAAACAGGTAGAAGTATGTCAGTGGTCAACGAATGTGAGGGAAATCGGTTGTGGTCGACGAACAGACGAAAGTCCGAGAGTGATCGATGAATGGGAGGAAGTACATGGTGATCGAAAAGAACTCCAGCAGTGGTCGATGAACATGCGGATGTCCAGCGGTGGTCGATAAAAGGGAGGAAGTTTAGCAGTGGTCAATGAACAGACGAAATTCCAGTAGTGGTCGACAAATGGGCGGAAGTTCGGCGGTGATCAACGAACAGAAGAAAGTTCGGCGGTGGTCGAAAAAAACTCTGGCAGTGGCCGATGAATGGGCAAAAGTCTTGCGGTGATAAATGAACAGAAGGAAGTTCGGCGATGGTTGGCGACAAGTTTGCTTCCAAATTTCTTTCTTATCTTTCTTCTTTCTTCCCCCTCCTCTCTCATGAGAAGTATGTGGGCTATTTATAATATTTTGAGAGTGATATGACTTATAAATATGGAGAAAATCGAGGGCATGTTGGAAGTTGTTTGAATGGACGGCTGATATTAATCCACTTGATCATGGGTTGTTTACTAGTCATTTAAATGCCTTAATGATATTAGAATTCGATGATCTTTGGCTCGTTAGATTCGTCTCGTTGAGCCACTCGATTCGATTATAAGCATGTCACGTTTAAAGTTTGTTTAGTCATCCAAATTATGGTTTAAACCTTTCAAAAGTCCTTTGAGTCTTTGATTTGGACTCACTTGGGTTTGAATTGAATCAAATTTTGTCTTTTGGTTTGTCTTTTCGAGACGCTCAGTTTGATTATAAGTTTACTAAAATCGAAGTTTGGATGGTCCCAGATTTCATTTTGGAAGCTTTCAATTCAATATTGTCTCGAGATGCGTGCCTGCTCAAGATAAATTTTTGATGATATATCAGTTATATTTGAATTTTGAGAAATAAATATAGAAATTATTAAAGCAAAATATTTATAATAAATAAAAAAATAAAACTATAAAACATACAAATCATAGATTAAATAAAAATATAATTAATTTAATGTCAACATTATCATTTGATTTTTTTTATCATATATTTAATATTTTCATAATAAATAATTATATAATCATAATTAAAATATAATAAATTTATTTATTTTTAACTACTACAAAAAAAAAAACTACATTTTAAAAATTGAAAAGCAGAGATTCATATCATTTAGGGTTTAGGGTCCTCAAACATCTATGCGAAAGTTCTAGCGATTTTGAAGTGCTAAAATTGCAAGACATAAAAGATAGCTTATGACTTTTGGCCACATTACAATAAGTGCAGAATAAAACGATATGTCGATTACAATAAATTTTAAGTCATTTAGCTATAAGGTGGTGAGGATGGAGTGGAACAACCACGCGTGGCTGAGATGGCCATGTTTGGGAACAATTATTACGTCTTATGGACGTAGAGCTACGTTCGGCTGCCAATAGCATGTCTCCATGTGCTCTTACTCTTTACCGTGCGGCCCGACAACTTGACACGAACCGGAACCCGGGAATGCTATGTTCCCATATTGCGAGATATTACTCGGTATTTGCTTGGTATTGCTAGGTATTGCTTGGCAATAACGAGAAATATCGCTCTGTGAAGACCAATACCGAGCAATACCGAGTTGTACCGAATTTTTCTAGAATAACTCGGCATTACTCGGTATTTGCTCGGTATTGCTCGATATTTGCTCGGTATTGGTTATTGCCGAGCAAAATCGACCAATACCTAGCAATACCGAGCAATACCTAGCAAAATCGATAAATACCGAGCCATCCTGGGTCCGTTCCGGGTCGTGTTGTCGGGACGCGTGGTAAATAGTGAGAACGCGTGACACGATTCTACTGGCGGCCGAACGTAGAGCTACGTCCTGTGACTAGACCAAATAAAAGTTCGTGATAGTTGAGATATTTTTGGAATTATTTGTGGTACTGTTCATTTTTTTCATTGCAGACTAGCGGGTTTTATTCTAATTGCAGTTTTAAATGCATGATAGGTGGATGGTTTTTAATTATATATGAAACATAATTTTCATGAAAAATAGAACTATAGAAAAAGATTAAATTCAGAATATTACATTTATATCAAAATAAAGAACAGAATTGAAATTAAAAAAAAAAAAAGGCTTAGAATAGCACAAAATATCTGCATATTTATACTTCACCCCTTTTGATTATTTTCACTAAACTATTGCTCCTTTTCAAAAAATTGCCTTCTTATTCTTTTTATTTTTTTATTTTTTAATAACTCAATTGACTTGAATCCTCTGTGAATAGGATTCTACATACCCAATCTTACATAATATGGTTATCTATAAATATGATTTGCAATGCAATGTAAATTTAATGATTATAGCCAGTTCAACCTATTTTAGATTAGATTCATACATCCAATCAAATAAAAAATATTTTTTATCTGAATTTTTTACTTCATTATAAATTTTTTTTTGCCAAATAAATAAATTACCTCTAAAATTTTAGCATTCATTTATTATATCTGCAACTTTCAAAAGAATATCACCCAGAAACAATCTCCCTTCCTTGAAAATTGGATATAAGAAATTCATTCAGCTTAGAGAAGCCTACAATGTGCTAAGCCACGAAAAACCAAGTTCTATATATATATATATATATAATCATTAAATGTATCATTTTTATAGTAAAATATAGATATGTTATTATACGGCAGATTAATTTTTTTTTTTTATTTCTTAAAATTTTCTCTAATTATTATTTTGTAGTATAATTTTTTAATAAAAATTAGTAACAACAACATCAAGCCTTTATCCCACAACGTGAGGTCAGCTACATGAATTTTTTTCTCTATTATGTCTTATTAAAAGTCAAATTCTCATTTAAATCTAATAAAAAATATCATTTTTAATGTTTTCTAACCAAATCTTTTTAGGTCTGCCTTTACCATTCTTAGCATAAGTCAAATCTAATACATCTACTTCTAATCAGGTCATCGAAAAGCCGCCGTTTTATTTGACCAAACCATCAAAGGGCGACTCTCTTTAATCTTATCTTCTACTGGAGCTACTCTAGCTTTTTCACGTATATGCTCATTTCATATCCTATCTCCAAGGGTAAAGTCACTCATCCACCTGAGCATCCTCATCTCTGCCACACTTAACATTCGGCACCATAAATCATTACAGGCCTCACCACCATCTTATAGAACTTTTCCTTAAATTTGAGGGGTACTTTTTTATCACACAATAAACCCGATGCATTCCTTTACTTCAACAACCCAACTTGAATTCTGCTGAGAACATCCTCATATATTTCACCATCACTCTGAACAATAGATCAAAGATATCTAAAACGTGTACTCTTATTAATGACTTATCCGCTCAAAGTCATAATCGCCTCACTCAATCTATTACCACTAAAATTATATATATATATTCTATTTTAAATCTACTCAAGCAAAAACCTTTAGACTCTAATGTTGACCTCCATAATTCAAGTTTACCTTCAAGTCCCTCTATAATCTTAACAATAAGAAGAATATCATCAACAAAAAGCATACACCAAGGTACATCCTCTTGCAAATGTCTAGTGAGAACATCCATGACTAAAGTAAAAAGATATTTGCTTAAGGCTGATCCTTGATGTAACCGAACTGAAATAGGGAAATACATAGTTAAATCACCTTGTGTTTGAACATAAATATCAACTCCTGCATACATATCTTTAATAATTTGAATATAATCATTATTAACTCCTTTCTTTTTAAAAACTCTCTATAGCACTTCTTTTAAAACTTCATCACATGTTTTTTCTAAATCAATAAATATTATATGTAAATCCTACTTATTTTCTCTATATTTGTCCATCAAACCTCTTAATAAATATATGGCTTCCATAGTAAACCTACTCAGCACGAATCCAAATTGATTTTAACAAACATTAGTATCACGTCATAACCTATGCTTCATAACTCGCTCCCATAATTTTAAAGCATGACACATTAACTTAATTCCATTATAATTCGCACAATCTTATACATCATCTTTATTCTTAAAAATATGAATTAACACACTCATTTTCCACTCATATGTCATCTTTTTAGTCTTCAAAACATTATTAAAAAGTTTAATAAGCCAAGAAATTCATTTATCTCCTAAGCATTTTCACACCTCTATTGGAATATCATCATGTCCAATAGCTTTTCCATCCTTCATTTTCTTTAAAGCCTATCTAACTTCAATTTTACTAATATGCCAATAAAAACAAAATCTTTATTTTCATTTAGAATGCTAAGGTCACTAGAGTGCATCATATTTTCACATTCTTCATTAAAAAAAAAATTTAGCAAAATATCTCATTCATTTTTGTTGAATATCTTCTAAGAATAATTTTTTTTTATTTATATACTTAATACAGTTCACTTGAACTAATTCATTACTAATCCTATATTTTTATTTAGTTAACTTATACATATATCCAACGTCCGGACCGGACCAGCAACCGGTACCCGGTCGGCCGGCCGGTTCGTTTTTACACTAAAATCGGGTAAGCAAAGAACCGGCTTTGAACCAGTCCGACTGGCGGTCCGACCGTGAAACCGGCGAACCGGAAACCGGATGCGAACCACCCAGTTAATCTTAATCGCAAATTTCGGCCGCTTGATTTCAATCCTGCGGTATTTGAGGTGAAGTTGTGACAGTAAAATCTAGTTTTTTCTCCTACTCCCGTAACTCTCAAAGCCGCGCGTCTCTTCCGATCCTCTTCCTTCGTCGTTGCTTGGTAATTGCTGCTCAGAAATTGAAACAAGCGGTTTCTCTATATTTATGTTAAATTCTTTTTCTTAGTGAATATGAAGTTCTGTACCTTTTTTATCGACATGAATGTCGTGTGTTCCATGCTCTTCATACGTTGTGATTTATGAAACATTTTGTTTTTTAGTTTCTGAATTGATTGAATTGAGGGTAAGGTGTGTGAACCTTTCTGAATTGATGAAGTAGGAGAAGACGGCATTAGGATTGGGAAGCCTGCTGAGAAGATGAGAGTCTGCATCCATTTGCTATTACCTCCTTGATTTGTAGTAGAATCTTTGTAGTAGAGTAGCGGCCGTCTTCCCAGTTTTTCCCTCATACACATTAGTTTCAGATCTAAAACGTGGGAAATAGCAGATATTTTGTCATATATTTATATTGTTTGATTAGTTTGATATGAAAAATAAAATGTATAGTGAATGTATTAGAGGAAAATTTTCAATTTAATAATTAATTTATTATTACGTCATCGGTTCGACCGGTCGAACCCGATCAAACCGTGAACCTCTCCTTCTTCCGGTCCGTTGTCCGTCCGTTTCAAAACTTGCATATATCTTTCTCCTTCCATAATATCTAATATATTATATAAATAACTAAAAATTAAAATCTTTGCATCATATTATAACTTCTTAGATTTCCTAGATTTCCCCACCAATAATTTTTATAGGAATTTTTACTTTTAAAACACTAAGCACATTTTTTTACATATTCTTATAGCACTAACTACTTTTTTTTTCCTATAACATTAACATTCTCATGCAAAGACAAAATCTTAAAATCTAAAATCTCTCTCAAAAATATTTTGTTACCATTTTTTTAAGACTCACATCTATTCTAAAATATATTTTACTTTATTTTTTATTTCTCACCCTTTTCCAAAAACTAATAATTAATGTTGATACATAAATTTAACTCGAAATAATTTTACAATATTTGAAATCTAAAAGATAATTTCTTATAAAAAACATAATCACTAAAATTGTATTGTATCCATTTTATAAGTAATTAGATACTTATTCCTTTTCTTAAATAGATATACGATTAAAAAATTATAAACTAAATAAAAATTTAAAATATATTATCACATTCATTTATAATTCCAAACTCATATCCACCATAAATATTTTTAAAATCATCTACGTTCCTATCAACATGTCAATTTAAATATTCTCCAATAAAAACTCTTTTTTCATTAATTTTTTAAAATCATTCAAAAAAATTAATTTTGAATACATATCCAAGCCATATCCAAGCAAAGAAGCACACGCACCTATAATATTAACAATCTTAGCATTAACAACAATCTTTAAAATTATAATTTTATCTCTAATAATATTATTTTTATAACATTATACTTCAAAATCATTCCTAATAAAACTCCTACCCAAATACCAAAATACTCAAATATCAAAATTTAAATCCTAAACTATGAATCTCCTTAGTATTTTCTGCAACCTATTTAATTTTAAGAATGCACAAAATATTTAACCTCTTAGAAATCATAATATCTATAAATTCTATTAATTTTCTAGTAAAGAAACATATATTTTAAATTCATATCCTAATTTTAATTTCATGAACTAATTTCTACAATGACTGTTTACTCACAGCTTTGCTCACTCCATTCAAGATAACTTTGTTGGCTTGTGAAAATTCAATACAATCAACAAACTTGCCTTCAATGTGATAAATCCAACCAATTTTAGATTTACTTACTGATCACTTAGTAATAGAAAGACATAAGCTACCATATTTTCCTACTCGAAATGGATAACTTTACATCAATGCTTACAAAATCCCACATTTCAATCTGGAAGAGAACCATCAGAAAGCAATCAATGTATCCTCATTGCTAAAACTAGCAAATTTGGTCCGCATCATGGTTGAGCCACAATGGCTCTCATCATTTGGTTCTTCTAATTAGCATGAATATAAATACAAAAAAATCATGTGATTCAAAAGGAAAAAAACCCTTTTCTTAACAGAAATAAATCCTTTGAATCAAGAAGAATTTTTCAATGCATACGGCAAGTGTTAATCTAATTTGAGGCTCAAAAAGATGGGTAATAGTACAGTATCATCATCACTGAGAAAGATCTGAGTGGTGCATGACTATTTGCTTCATCATTGCCTCTAAAAAATTAAAAAAAAAAAGACATAAATGGCTTTCTTACTGCTTTTAAAAACAGCTTCTTAATTTTTGTAAAAAATCATTTTTAAAAGCACTAAAAAAACTATCTCAAACAAAATCTTAATCATCAACAAATGGGAGAAAGAGCACTACAAAAAATCTTGAAAGGTTAAAAACTATAAGTCAAATAAAATAGTTATTAAGACGAAGAACACAGAAAGAGCATCTTTAGTTGAGTATGGCCTTAAGAGAATTTATATAAAAACTAGATTCCACAAAGCCAAATCCATTAGCTCTAAGATCCAAATGGATCCTAATGTGCATAGACAGGTTAGATTGAAAGAGAGTCACCATGAAGCAATGGATGTATTTCCATTGCCTAAAAAATGCGCATTTTTTCTTCATCATTGCAGAGCCATTAGTCCATAAAAATCCATTAGTCCATAAAAATTACAATTTTATCATTTGAAACTTAGTAGCAAATCAAATATATAAAAAGCAAAATCTTATGATACATCCAAAATCATGTGCATATTGAAGGCATAAAAAGAAAAAAAATCCAACAAAAAAAAATGCAATTCATCCTAAGAACACATGACATTAACTATGGACATGCACCAACAGTATGTCGTGCATGACTGCTATGAAGGGAGAGGCGACAAGGCAAAGTCGGCACATATGGATCTTCCTATGCAATGCATCCCAAGAAGTACACGAGATTAACCATGGGACATGCCCCAAACGTGTATTGTGTGTGGTTGATAGGGAGGGACAAGCGACAAATTGACTGTTAGGATCTTGAATGAGGAAGAAGCCATTCCTTCATGAGCTTCTTGGGAGAGGAGGGAGAGAAGGAAGGGGGAGAGTCGCAAACTAAATTCTTATTGCTTAACCATATCCCTATTATGGCCTATAGCCTCTATATATCCCATGGCGTTTTAACCAAAAGAACTTCGCGCCCATGGAATGAAGCTCCTCGAGATATCTTTTCAGAGTGACGGGGATATAAGCAACTAATTAGCTACAACAATAACAATACAAGTCATTCAAAAAAACTAAAGAAAGTACACAAGAAAACTACCTAAATCTTGAACTAATATCCAACAATGACGTTAACAATGATGTCAACGCATATGGATCTTCCTTAAGAAGGATAGGCAACATTGTAGAGAAAGGAACCAAGGGCATGACATTGTAAGTTTGTAACAGCAAGATGGAATGAAGTAGAATGAGTAGCTCTAGGGCTAATCATGAGGTTGGCATGGGCGCATATGCATTTGTAAGCTGATGTTGTGCCTAGAAAGTGAGGCACACATACTGGGTAAATTGAAATGGTTATTTGCATTGACCAAAAATAGCATATTCTGGTACACTTCATGGTTGAGTTGTTGGCCCTCATCATTTTGTTCTTCTTATTAAAACTAATAAATATAATAACTCACATGATTCAAAAGTCGAAAAAAAGAAAAACCAAATGCTTCAAAGAACAAAAATACTATAGATCAAGAATAACCTTTGCATGTACTAGTAGAGATTTGAGGCTCAGATAGATGGGTAATAGTACAGTATCATCACTGAGAAAATTCTCAGAGTGGTGCATGACTATAATCTTCATCACTGCCCCTAGAAATTTATAAAACTCACAAACAATAAAAAGAATAAATAAAACCAAACTAAATTTAGTCAATGTGTAATTGAAAATTTGGTACCGAGTAGCAACTCAAGATATGCATTTAGAATTTATTTAAAAAAATTATTTATAAATAAAAACATTCGTTGTTTCGAATTTTTTAGAAAATACCTAATCAAAAAAATATTTTACATAATCCTCAAATTGACAGGTTCCATGGGTCTAAGCTTAAATTCTATCTGTATTTATATTCATACTATTTATGTATGCGAGAAATGCTTCGTTCTCAAAGCCATAAAATTGAAGTATTTTAATCATTATAACGTTGCAGCATCTCAAATATATAAAAAAACAAAGATTAAAAGACATAAGAAAATTAGATATTATCATAGAGGGCTTTCTTGATTCAGACCCGAGACAATCGAAGAAATGAGCTGAATATTGAAGGAAGAACTTAAAAAAGAAAACCAACCACAGAAAATACCATACATCCTGGCAAGTGAGCGACTGCGGCTGTCAGAAGCGCACCGGAGGTGTATTGTGCACGGCTGCTGTGAAGGCAGAAGCGTACAGAGGCAGCACCGGTGCGTAAAACTCTTCCTCAGGGAGATTGGGTGTGCGACTTTGCAGATGAATGAGACAAGGGCAAGAAGCGGAAAATAGCGTGGAGCGGTGTAAGCTGTGCTAGGGAAGATCGCCGGGTTAGCGCCGGCAACAGTGCGGCCGTATGCGGAGTGGTGACTGGAGGCTGGGGTCGCGAATGTAAGCGAAGCACGGGCACAGTGGAGGAAGGGAAGGAAGGCCCTTGCAACCTCTTGTGTTTTGGAGCTCGGAACAGCAGCGCGGCGGCTGCTCCAGGATGCGTTTTTTTTTTTTGGGGGCGTCTTCCTCTAGGGTTCTAGTGAGGTATTTATAGGCAAAAAAAAAACTGTGATTAGTAGCTATAATGTGCAGATGGGCTTAAAGTGAAATCAGCGGAACCATCAAATAAAGTTAGTAATCTAAGATGGGCTTGCTAGGTGTTGGAATTAGCCCAGTAAAGGAAATCTTGAATTAGATGGGCTTATGGCCCAGCCATTTGAGCGAGATTAGATGGGTTAAATATATTTATTTGGCTTATTAAATTTAATTAAGCTCAAACTAATAGAAATTAACGGGGACAAACACTGAGGCCTGAATAAGGAAATCTTATGATGCATAAAAAGAGATTAAAAGAAACCCTTAACAATGTTTATGTCATCAAACTCTTCGACTATAGAGTTATCTAATAGTTTATATTATGACGATATGTTCAATTCTAATGCGAGAAGGAAAGCAATAACGTATATTATACAATTTTAGTCACGTCCTTTACAACCCAAAGTGACGATATCCCTTAAATGAACAAGCTAGTGCTAGCATTGATATATAAAAATTAACTTCCTACTTCAATCATACCTAGTTATGATAGACCAATCTACTTGCTAGGTGCTGGAATCACCAAAGTTATCGATGTAGCTCATCAATTGGTTGATAAAACTACATAAATATGAGTTAGCTATACTCCTGTGTTGATCAATTAATCTTAAGATATGATATTTTATTGTTGAATCAACTCATAAGGAAGAAGATATTCAATACCATTTGAAGTTTTTAGAATGAGCTTGGATCTGGCATAACATCTAAGGGGAATAATAATAGAGCTTATGTATTTTTTCTGGGGCATTTAAGGTGTCATCATCATTTGTATCATACAAGTAGGATTTGATGTGACTAATGCAATGCAATAGTGGTTATATTATGTCACACTAATATCATTCATTGAGGAACAACATAATTTTCATAACATGCTCATAATTTAGTAATAACATTCATAAACGAATTTTGGCATATATTATGAATCAGATAAACATAAGAAAATACAATACTACAAGTCATTTGTATTATGAAGGTAATCATACATTCGCTACTCGGCAATTTTTAATGTTAGCACCACACGCATCGTACATGAATTCAATCATACCCTTATTTTTATAAATGTCGTATGTAGGAATATGAAATAAACTAGAATAATAGATAGCATTATATAAAAACATGCAAAGCAGCAAGCAATTCCACATATCATGGAATCATTTCCAATAATAATAAGAAACCATAGGCATAAATAATAGATAATTATGTAAATAATTGGAACATATGCAGTATTGCAAATGCATAAAGTAAACTATATAAAATTATGTAGAATTGCACCATGGCTATATAAAGAGTGAAGAAACACATGAAATATTATAAGTATGTACGAACATATGAGTCATTTCATAGTGCATGCAAGAACACTCATAGAATTCTAAAGCTCTGAAAGTCCATCATGATACATAATGTGTATGTTATGTAACATGCAGACTATATATAATAAATTATCATACAATTATCAAGAACCACTATATTATTCACATACATATTGAGCTACATGATCACAACAATATTATATGAGTACATGACATATAATAATACATTTTTAAATTAGGATAAAAATAAGTGAAAATATGTTAGAATGCTCAAAGAATGATCTATTATGTTTTTATTTTTGAAATTCAATCAAAATATACTAAAGTCTCATTTCACGTATCTAATCATGTAAAACGTCGATAAAGTAGAAAATGATCAAAAGTTATTGAAGTTTAAAGTAAGAGGAAGATGTTATAACTCTAAAATTATATATATACATCTTATGTAGTATCGGGTTGGATCAAAATATAACCTATGTAGTATCGGGTTGGATCAAAATTATATATATATAATTTGACCTATAAAAATTAAATTTTATTTCAAGAGTCGTTAAAAGTCTAAATTATAAACCAGCTTCACCATAACATAGATATTATTATTTTCTAATTATAGTATTTTTTTTCCTAATTTTTGGATTTTCATATTTGAAGATAAAAAAAATTATGAATTTTATGCCAAAAATCAAAATAAATGGTATAATTATATTTGTATCATTTTATTATTATATTACAAATATCTTTAGCCATTATACATTTTGATTAAAATTCCATTTTATCTTTTTATTTCCATTAATAGAGACCAAAAATTGGAAAAGAGAAGAAAATGATAGGAGAGAGAAAAAGAAAGCTAGGTTTTAGTGGTCTCATAACAGTTTTTATTAGTCTGCCTTGCAAAAAAAATTATTGTCCTCAAGATATGTTACATTTTGCCTATTTTAATTTTCAATAATTTGGTACTTTGATATTTTTGTTATCAAATCTATAATTTGGTTTTACAAAAATGTGGCTTTATCGGATTCTGGTAACTTTTATTTGTGTAATTTTTAATATATTATCCATACGATTGCTCTAGTCATTTTGAGTATTTATTTAAAATTTATCGTAGAGTGTTTTTTGAAAAGGCAGTAATATTTATCAATTCACAAATTTATTTTGACATATAAAAATAATACTCAAGCTCAATTAAAGCTTCAAAATACTATTATACACGATCTCTGGTATTTTGGTTAATTTCAGAAAATATGAATTTATACTCAATATGGTTTTATATTGCCTAATGTTAAGGTATTTTAATAAATTCTAAATTAAGTTCAGTTATACTTTGCTTATTACAATGCATTTGAATATATGTATATTAAATGAAATATGAAATTGTTCTAGCGAAGAAAAGCACTACAGGAAAATGGCATTTTACCGACGGACCAAATTCGCGGGTAACAATGAAAATCCATAGGAAATTTTCATTCTTCGCCGGTGAAAAACCAACCGACGGTAATTCTGGTATGTTGTGTTATGTCGTAATCAGAGAGCTATTGATGTAGGACTATGTTGGTTCAGATCTGGTGGGCTACCGAGGTGGAATTTAGTTAATACTAGAGCTATTCAGATATTGAGGTGGGATTCTGTCATGTTATGTGTAATGATATCGGGACTTGAGGGCTGCTGAGGAGGGATTATGCTAACTAATAAATGGGACAAGAAATTGGAGCCTAAGGGTTATTCTAAAATTTATTATAATATATTTGTTTATGTTTATGTTTAAATACAATTCAATAGTTATTTAAATGCATTCAGCATCAGTATATGTTTCAATTTTTATTTTCCATACAGTACTTCAGTTACTATTACAGAATAGTATTTTTAGTTTTTTTTTTCAATTATTTACTTTTGTTTTAAGCTACGATAGCCTACTGAATCGTGTTAGCTTTCTCCTACTTAACTTTCATTTTTCAACCCAAGGAAAGGGAAAGGAACGAGCATAGTAGTTTTGATTGCAGACCCTAATCTGTATTATAAGTATGCCTTTTTTGGCTTGTTTTATTTTTGCAAACTTGCTTTCAGTTTGCTCTGTTTGTTAGTTGCCAAGTGTTGCTCTGTTTGTTAATTGCGAAGTGTTGCAGTAGTTGAATAATATGTAGCTAAATAATTTTTTAGATTCAATAGTCTTCCATTTTTTTAATATTTAGTAGTGGCTCTCTATTATGTATAAATTAAAAGTTTAGTTTTTCTCAGCACACTTCTTCAATTAGAACTTGGAGTCAGTTTTGTCACAATCTGGCATGGTATAACCTATGTAATATCGGGTTGGATTGTTATAGAAGCCATCCTAATCTCGATAGCCCCATCGCCCAAGTTAGCTTCTAATTTCTCAAAATCTCTTATTATTCTCTCTTACACACACACTCTCTGTCTCTCTCTCTCTCTCACACACACACACACACATTTGGGTTGCTTAGGGAGAAATAAGAATGACAATTATACAATATAGTTGAGTAATATTTTGAAATTAAAGCCACTTTCTAAAACATAAAATCAAAATCAGATTTTTCAATACATAAGCGAATAATGAAATAAAAACTATTTTTTTTTCCTTTTGAATATTTTTGTAAAAAATAATATTTTTTTTTTAATTTTTTTCTTTTTATTTCTTTTTCAAACAAATGTTGAATCTCAAAACAACCACAATGATATATTATCACAAACATAGCAATGCTCAACTTAGATTTGTAGGAAAGTATATGTGCAAGAAAATAAATCGCAAAAATTAAAGAGTGAAAAGTAAAGGAACAAACACATCAAAATTTTATAGTGGTTTGGTCAAATTGACCTACGTCCACTCCTCCAAGATCTTTTCTCTAGGTACTATACTAAACATTTTAGTGACTCTCTTTCATCCCCCTCAGCAAAGCAGAGAAGCCCTCATAAAATCACTTTCACCCTCAATGCGGCTGAGAACCGACATCTCTTTCACCCTCCTGGTGAGGTAGAGAAGACTGAATTCCTTTCACCCTCCTAGTGAATCAGAGTAGGCCGAATTACTTTCACCTTACCCGATGTGGTGGACTAGCTGAATCCCTTTCACCTTCCCCGGTTCGGCAAAGTAGTCGATGGCCCTTTGACACCAAGCTTCTTCACGAAGTTTACCTTAAAAAAGACTTTAACATGTGGAGGATTAAGATGGACGTTGGCTAGAGCAATTGTGTGAAACCAACACTCTCTCACACTCCCTTGCACCCACAAAGCTCCTCTCCCTCTATCACAACTTCACATATATTCTCCTTTCTTAAATCTCTCTCTTCAAACCTATGCTTATAGAAGTCTCACACCCTTAGACTGCCAAAGACTCATACAAAGTCTCTTAAGAAAGCTTAAATATAGAGCTTGAAAAAATCACAATTTTTAATTATGTTATCTATGTTCGTACAACATGATGCATGGATCATACAGTACGATTAGTTCAATTTTTTCCTTAGCAGTACTTTACAATGAATGGTGGTCTGTACGATAAGTTTAAAATTTTGTATTCATCATCCAATCCAAATTTGGTCCTATAGTACGATTAGTACAATCGAATCATAGTTCCTCTAGGATAAACTCTGTGATGACCAAAAGTCATCTCTGTTGGTTGTCTAGTACAATCCAATTCATACTATATGATCGTTAATGTTAATTACCCCAGATTGATTGATCAATCACAAGGATTGAATTCAGCAAGATTTTAAATGATCATATAATACGATTTTGTTCGTATAGTACTAATAGACCCATTTTCAAAATTCAAAATATTACCTAATTTTTATTTTCGGTTGGGCTTTTGATTAACTGATCATGCTCTATGATTAGTTCATTTTAATTATCTTAAACATTTTAATTAATTTTTTATTAGGCAGATCATACATTATGAATTTAAAAAAAAATTCAAACATTTAATTACACTCCCCCTATGTGCGTACATGATTGCAAAGCTTATACACACCTTTTACAAAAGTATACTCAAGAAAAATAAAGATTATAGACTCTTTTAAATATACATTGACTAACACACTAACATGGCACAATCTTGAGCCAATTCTTCAATCATTGTCGTACCTGAAAGGTTAGTAGTGCACATAAATATACATGCAATATTTAAAATATGAGAACATAAAAGGTTATCTATCTTGATCCGAATAATTTTCAGAACTGTGCCGTCAGCTGAAAATGACCCAAAGTAGCTTAAATCTTTCTCATCTTTCTCTCTCACTAGTGTTGACTGCAAAAACAAAATGAATGAAATAAAATAGTGGATTTAGACATTTTAAATAATAAAATTTGCTCTGGCGCCACGACACTCCACGGTGTTGGCCACGACATCACCCTATAGGACTTACGGCGTTGCCATACCCACCACATGCCTAAGCACAGAAAAACCCGAGAGCACTAGTCTTGCGGCACCGTCGAATCCAGTGTCTCAATGCCTCAAGGGGGAAACTTTACATTTTTCAAACATGCAAATAGACCTTTGAGACCCACATGAGAACAAATGCAGACTCTCACATGCACCCAAAATATTCTCAGACGCGCAGAAGGGTTCAAATACAAAAATTAACAACTTATCTTTTTTAAATAGGGTCAAAATAGGTTGAACTGAATACTTAATCTGAATGTGCTACAAAAGCACTTTATGATAATTTTGAAGCCACTCCCAAATTTTGGCATACTTCAAAAGAGAATCTTTGAAAGTGCTTATTAAATATCTCTCCTTATTTTTAGCTAATCCTATAAAGATGTGAGTCGTCATTGATGAACTTTCGATGGAAATAAATTATTTGACAAAAAGCTTGGCTAGATTAATAAAAGCATAAATAGTCCTATTAGTGTAAGTATAACGAGGCATGAGCTTACCATTTGAACTTTACACGAAAGATTATATAAAAGAATGGATAAAAAATATGTTGAATGTGTATGATGGTTCTATAGTAGTCAATTTGCTCTTATAGGTCAAAAGTTTTGTCATATGGATAAATTATAAATAGTTTTAAACCCTCTAGAATAAAATGTTAGAGAATTGCATCAATTAGATGTGAAAACTTTTGCAAGTTGCAATGACGGATAAGTTGGGCACTTTCTCTCAAAGAAAATTCCTCGTGAATAAGACATTGCAATTCATGTCTTATAACATCACTAGGGGCTTCAATAATATAATATAATACAAATCCTCTGTAGTTAGTAGAGGATTCTGGATTGGTTGAATAATAGATGAATAATCAGTTGAATTCATAGTATCTGAAAGAACTTGATGAGTGTAATATAAGGGCATTTGCAATAACATGATAATGAGAAAATAATACATAAGTGGCATCAAATGAATCAACCCAAAATGGTTTTTATTTTATAGTGGAAGAATTCAATTATATTATAATGATGCTCTTTATTGTCTAGCATCCTTTAATAGTTGAAGGATTTGAACTTAAGGTTCTTCTGTCCTACACATACGATCCTTCAAATGAAGTGTTGAGTGGTCTTCAAAACCTAGATTATGTTTTCATTTATTGAGGGATTGATTGCAGCCATTGAAAAAATATTTATGGCATGTTGGGGATTTTCGCACATACAACTCCAAATAGTTATATTTTAAAAAATTGTGGCAATAGAGATAGAGTGCTTAATATCTTTACTTTATTGAAGGATCTAACACCCACATATATAAGTTATAAGTGACACCAAAACTTTTTATATAGAAAAATTGAAAAAGAAAAAAAAAATCATGGGACTTGACTCAGTTAATATGGTCAAATATATAATTAAAGATACAAAATTTGCTCATCCCTATAATTGAAGAAGATGGGATTACGCAATTTAGAATAAATTTTTTTATTCTTGTTGCAGGGATTATAGAAGAAGTAACGGAGGGTGGAGATGAATATACAAAATAAATCAATCAATGATAATATAATAGAGGCCAAGTAGCTACAATTAGAAAATTGAAGTCAAATGATAGGGTTTGGTGTTAGTGGATCGATGGTAGTGGTCATTGGTAGCGATCATCGAGCAATCCAATGGAGTTCTTAATATCTCTCATTTCTTGAGCCTCCCTTATATAAAAAAAGGAGTCATATTTATAGCTTTTTAGAGTAATATTTTGTTATATTAGGCCATAATAAAAAATACTTCAATAAACAACCCATATTAACTACCTTAATCATACATTATTTAACTAACATTTGTATACCTAAATGACCTCATAATTGAATGATCTTTGACTCATTAGATTCTTCTCGACGAGCACACAAGATTTGGAAACCATTTTGTCATTCAATTAATATCAAGAATTTTTCATATATGCTTCAAGTGCTTAATTCAGATTCATTTGAACTCATATCAAATCTTTTTTTATGCCGTTGGATTCATCTTGTCAAAATATTCCGTTTGACTATACTTTTGTTGAACATAAAGTTCAAATGATTCTAGATTTAATTTGAAAGCTTTCAGGATCTATTTGGGGAAGCTAGCTTTCTCATTGTTTACTTTCAGATTGCAACCACACTTCCTTTTGGCTATAAGTTTTAAAAATTTTCTATAATAAGAAATTGGTCACATATACATGAAAAGGTTGGAATAGCTCCGGTGAAAGATAAGATTAGAGAGAGTCGTCTTAGATTGTTTGGTCACATAAAACAGCAGCCTTCCAAATTCCGATGACCCGGTTAGGAAAGTAGAAGAATTAAATTTAGCTTATGTTAAGAAAGGTAGATGTAGACCTAAAAAAACTTGGTTAGAAAATATTAGAAATGTTCTCCTTATTAGATTTAACGATAATTTGACTTTTAGCATGACACAATGTTGAAAATGAATTCATGTAGTCGACCCCACGTAGTGGGACAAAGTTTTGATGTTGTTGTTATTGTTATTGTAAGAAATTGATTCTTATAACTAAATATCAGTATAAGATGTAAAAAATATATTTATAATATCTACTTCAACTTTTAAAAAAATTACATTCCGTATATTTACAGAAAACTGCAAACAACTCAAAACGGACCCTCAATTGTGACTTGGCCAGCACTCAGTGATGCATCTCTCATAACATAAAATTGCCAACACAATATTAGATATCATAAATAATTTTTCTATTTTTTTTTTTGAAATAAGCTGAAAGGTACCCCAAATTAAGAGTAATTAAGAAAATACCTGTTTACCTTAACATAAGCGTTAGATTAAAGATGAAGCATTATTAAAGCAACCCTATCCTCCTTAAAGGGAAGGAAACTGTCATTTCACTATCTCATAAACCATTGCTTGACTTCATTTTTTTCCTTATGTAACATTATTTTATAATAGGGATCCAACAACCATGTGACCAAATCAACTCATCCAGATCTTCCCCTGCAGATATTCGAACAAAATTATTCAATTTTGTAGTAAAAAATTTTAATTAAATAAACTTTGATACTAAAAAATTATTTTAAAAAGCATTAAAAAAACTGTTCCAAGCGAAATTTGACAGTGCTTACAACATATTAAAGGCAGAAAAATATCTAAATATAAATTTATTTAGAAATAATTTATTTCATTTTAATTGTATAAATTAAAAAAAATGCATAAGAAATTCAGTATTTTATGGCAATTATTAAATATTGGAGAAATGATTAAGCTGTACCTGCAGAAAGTGGAAAAATCATAGAAAAGGACCCAAATAGGTAAAACAATATTATCTATTTCATTATACTTAACTACCTGTGTTTAAGTATGATAAAATATTTATACGTCCACCTGCTCCTAAGCTTCCAAATTCACAACAACCCATCACAGCTCTCTCTCTCTCTCTCTCTCTCCACAAACCTTTGCTTTGTTTAGAAGGGAGATCGAAGGCAGTGAAGCTCTGAAAGGCAAAGAAAGAAGAAGAGAGAACCACATTCTTTTATTCCTCCTGTTAGTCTTCTTCTGCTCTTTCTCTCTTGCTACTGGGCCTGTACTTCCATTTCTCATTTCTTTACTGCTCTTCGGTTCATTTCTATTACCTGCTCAGTTTTACTTTCCCTATTTCTTTTCTTTTTTAAAAGACTTGTGTGTTTCTTTTTCTGGTGGGTGTTCAGTTTCTTATTATACATTAATGTTTACCTACCCTGTGAACAAATCCCTGATTATGATATTTAAACCTTCTTTCTTCTTCACATGTTGAAGTCTTAATATGCCAGCCAAGTTCTAACAAATAATCATAAAAGTTACTGCACTTTTATGATGATGCCTTCCTCTGCTGCAATCTGATCCATTTGAAGGAAGCAATGGGAAGGTTTGTAGGTCTCATGGAGCACAGGCATCGATTGGCTGGAAGTCCGTAAGTGCCTCAGCTCTTCTGCTCTTCTATGAATTGATCATATGAGTTTCTTATGTTGTTTCTGCTTGTGATTGGCATCTGTTTTATCTGCTTCTGAGCTTTCATCCAGTTATCGTGATATCTATTAATCCCCTTGAATTCGAAAATTGTATCTTTAAATTCTCTTATAATCAATTCTGCTAATCAATCAGTTCAAATAAATTGCCTCTCTCTCTCTCTCTCTCTCTCTCTCTCTCTCTCTCTCTCTCTCTCTATCTTATATATATATATATATATATATATATTATTTTCTCTCATAATTTTTAATTTTTAATGTATACATAGTTTTATTAATCATTTATATTTTTGTCAGATTAAGATTTTTGTTTGGGACTATTTATTTATTGTTTCTTAAACAGCTTTATAATACGAAAAATTTAATTTTTGTATTTAAAAAGCTGTTTTTTGAAGTAGCAAAAAAGTCGTCTCAAACGAAATCTAAGTTTCTGATTAATTTTACAGGTCTGGCACATGTTTAAGAAATTTGGAACTATTATAGAATGGTTATCTTCATAAACAAGTTTTCTAGATGCCTATATACCTAAGTGGTGATTGGTTTAGAATATGAAGACGTGAAAGTTATTATTTGAGAAGGATGTGTAGGCCTCATTATCGGTTAGCTATCATTTATATTCCCTTCTTTTATAATCATATTTGACTCATTGCTATATTGGTGTCTATCCAATCAATGCCTGTTAAGTAGGGATATTATTTTAATAAGTTAATAGGTCGGATTCAAGTCGGTCCCACAGCAACTTAGATGACTCGATTACCTATTTTGATTAAAAATAAATTTATAATTTATCAAGTAGTGGGACAAAGGCTTGATATTGTTGTTGTTGTTAATAAAAAATAAAAATAACATTCCAACAAATAAAAAAAATAAGAGAAAAAAGGGTCATTTTCAGCTTAAAATTAGGTTCCTGGGTTAACTCGAACCAACACTCCCACTGCTAAGGAATAACATTGGCAAAACTCAATGCGAAGAAAAAAGTTATATAAATATATTTTGATATTTTTAATAATTTTTAATTTACATCAAAATTAATATTTATATAGGATGAATTTAATGTAAATTTAAAAACTCCTAAAAATGTGATGAGATAAATTATTAAATTCCACCAGAATATCTTATTAAAACATAGACCTTATGAGCCAACTATAGAGTTTATGAGATAAATAGCAGTCTTCCAGCTTTGGAGTCTTTATTGCATCTTATTAAACCTTCTCTATAATAGGAGTCTGATCGGGTCGAGTCTAAGTAAAGTTTTAACTTTTGATCGAGTCAAATTTGTTTAATTGATATTGAGCTCAAACTCAGGCTCCGCTTAAGTGAAAATTTTGAGGCTTGAACTCGATAAGAAAATTGAAGATTGACTTGTTTTGAAGTGTGATTTACTGTTTTAATATGGCCAAAAAATAATTAATTAAGTTAATATAAATATTAATATGTTAATTAATACTAATTAAGTTAGTTGGACGAGTCGAGTTAGTCCAAGCTCGTGATTGATCTCATATAATATATGAGTTCAAATTTAAACTCGTAGCTCAATAGACTCGACTTACGATCGACTAAAGTTTGAGATAAAACTCTGCAGCAGATTTGGCCATTCATACCCCTGCGCTATAAGCATAATTCACCTAACAAATCAATTACCTTGCGGTTGATGCCTTCGCTGTCGCTTCCAGTCTTCACCAACTATCCATCGTTTGTGCTCTTGCAGAAAACGATGTTTCTTTAAATTTTAGTTCTGCTTTCTGTAGATCTATCCGAGTGTCCTAATCTTAGGTCTGCTTTTGCTGTCTCCAGATCTGACCGAGCGTGCGGCTCTCAACTTTCTATCAGTTCACAATGAATATATATATATATTCATTTTTCACCTATCAAACTCATTTTACAAGCAGAGCACAGCACAATGATGGCAGCCGCCTATGTTACAGCAGAGTTTATTACTGCACATCTACACCTTTTTTTTTAAAGATAATTCGCTAATAAAAACTATTGGTTAGGGGTGTAACGAGTCTAAGTATCTACATAATTGAGTTGAGCTTATTTAACTCAGACTCAAGCTCGTTCAAAAATTATTAGGCTCGAACACGGCAACAAAGCTCGAGCTTAAATCGTGAAATAATTAAAATTATTTAGTATGAATTTTATTATATTGTTTATAATTAGATTTTAAATATATTTTAATTTAAATGACCGGCTTGACAAGATTACGAGATGAGCTTAATTGAACTTGAGCTCAAGCTCATATAATATACAAGCTCCACTATAGGCTCGAGCTCGAACTCGTGGCTTGATAAACTCGACTTGTGAGCTTGTTAACGAGTTGAGATGGAATCGGCTCATGAGCCTGCTTGACTCACTTACATCCCTCTCCGTCGGACCTCCGTTCGGCAACTACCACCAGGCCTTTGTTTAACCACTATCATTGCCCGACTGTGATCCTTTCAACCTTCGTCGGCTGCCAACTATGGTCACTCCAACAAAAGTCGTCCGCCGACTACAGTCCCTCCGTCCACTATCGCCCACCAACAATAGTCCCTCCCATGATCGCCTGTAGATTACAGTCCCATTAACCACCGTCGCATGCCGACTACGATCCCTCCGACCACCTTCACCCCCTGACTACGGTCACTCTGACCGCTGTCGCTAGCCGACTACGATCCCTCCGACCACCTTCGTCTGCCAACTACGATCCTTTCGACCTCCATCACTAACCAACTACAGTCCCTCCGACCACCATTACTAATCAACTACAGTCCCTCCGACCAACATCACCCGTCGACTAAGGTCCTTCCATCCTCCGTCACTCGCCGATTATGGTCTCTTCTACGACCGTCACTCGCCGACCACCATCGCCCGTCGGCTATGATCCCTCCGACCAATGTTGCGAGCCGACTACAATCCCTCCAATCACCTTCGCTCGCTGACTACGGTCCCTCCGACCTCCATAGCCCACTAAATATAATCCCTACGACCACTGTCACCCGCCAACTACTGTCCTTCCATCATCAGTCCTCGCCGATTCCAATCCCCTTCTACCACAGTCACCCGCCAACTATGGTCCCTCCAACCTTTATCACCCACTGACTATGATACCTCTAACCATTATCGCCTACCTACTACAATCCCTCCAATCTCCGACCTCTGTCGCCTGCCGACTAAGGTCCCTCCGACCTCCATGCCCTTCCAACTATGACCCTTCAACTATCGTAGTCCGCCAACTACGGTCTCTTCGACCTCCATTTTCTACCAACTACGGTCACTTCAACCACCATCTTCAGCCAACTACGATCCCTTCGACCTCCATCGCCCTCCAACTATGATCCCTCCGACCTTTATCACCCAACTATGGTCACTCGGACCACCGTAACCCGACAAAGGTCCCATCTACCTCAGTCGCTCGACTACATCACCTTTGACCTCCATCGTCCAGCTACGATTCTACCGACCAAATAAACACGCTAACATTATTTGAGAACAACTCTCATATCACTGGATTCTTCCAACTCTCACCATATAATGTGCTCTATATAATGTATATTTGTTACATAAAGCCAAGGCCTTCCCCCGAGGAAGGGCATCATTTGTAACCGACTGCAAACACTAGTAAAATTATTTTAACTGAGTTAGGCCCCATTGTTTTTCCTCTTTACAGGATTTTCTACATAAAAAATCTTGGTATCTCTTATTACTCTTGCACCTCTCTTTCTTATCTATGTGTGTGTTGGATCTTCGTACAAAATTAGGATAAAACCTATATCTCTCTATCGTCGTAAATGTTCCAGCATGCAATAGAGCCTAATCAAGCCAATTTTTTATGATGTGTAAATTCTCATCATTTTTCTGATGTATGTACGGAGTTTATTATTAATGATAGATGTCCTAGAGCCTTTTATTAAATCCCTAAAACCAATTATATCATCAATTATTGGTTGTTCAGTTGACTTAGTACCCGAGCACCCACTCTAAAAACAATCACTCAATTTAAAATTATATCCTCAATGATTGCTCTAAAGAAAATCAACGATCCTTTAATGGCATAAAAATGAGAGTAACATGAATCACAGTACTCAACGCATTGAATCAAAAGCTGATCAAGATGGATCATGAAGTGTAAAGCGTATGAGGTTGTTCATCAACTATGATAGGGGATGGAATTAGGAGCGAAATCAGTCTTAATTTTGATAGAGGACAAGTGACAAATTTAAATATATATATATATATATATATGTGCAAAAATAATTTATTTTGTACATAATTGCTTTTCACATATTTATTTGTTAGTGTTAAAAAAAGTTCAACATAATCAGATGAAAATAGCAGGGTGTCAGGAGGCTTTTCAACTTTGGAGGGGCAAATTGCATGAAAAAAAAGTCAGTTAACGACAAAAAAAAAAAAATTTTTTAGGGGGGTAGATTACAAATAACTCTTACTTGACAAAGAGTTTTAAATTTTTTAGGGTAAATTACAAATAACCCTTGCTCAACATTACACAATTCCGCCTTTGGATGGAATGGACAAAGTTGATGCCACTATAATACAAGTTGGATTTATATGACCAATTATGTGTAATTATAACTAAAGCCCTAAATCTAACACTCACATATATTAGGACTAATGTTTTGATGTTTCATAAAGTTATATGCTTGAAGATTGTAAACTTATATATCAAGATATTTATTAAATTTAGGGCATCAAATAAATTGACAAATATAATGAGTGAAACTACCAAACTTGGACTAGTTGCCTGCTTTTGAAGGAGGCTGAGAAAAAGATCAAATCATAACAAGGCACAAGCAACTTAAAGAGGTTCGATCAAGAGACTAACATCCACAATGGGGTCTTTCAGGTTATTATATTTAATAGTTGAGGTGGAGATGATATGAGAAAGATTTGTAGGGATATGGATATGCCTTCTATGGCAACAAATAATAAATTAAAGAACAAATTATAATGGAAAGAATACAACCATCAAGTTTTCATGAAAATTAGAGGAAAATTTCTTCTAGTAGAATGGACCCTACTTCCTCTTCTAGTTTGGCGAGCTCCTCTTTTCCCTTTGCCAGATTAACCACATTTATGTAGGTTTTGGGTCATCATAGGTTGTGTGATGTCATAATGACGATTTAAGGAAACTATGATGAGGTGTCTTGCATGTAATTGTCACATTCAATGAGGATAATTGGTTAATGTCTTGCTGACAGTAAGGTTGTGACAATTGCACCAGACAACAATTTGGAAGGAGAGGTTCATGGTTCAACGGTTCAAAATAGATTGAATCGGATAACATAATAAATACTAATTTTATTCAAATATAAAAATTTACATAATAATGATGCAAACTTGTGCAAATCTTTGACAAAAAATTAAATAAAATCATATCATAAAACTTAAAACATGCATAATAAATAAGTATCTTTCTTTCCAACTTCTGACTTCAAAAGAATAAAACTAAAATTAAAGAAATAAAGCAAAACCTGATCTTCCTCACTTCATTGGATCTTGTTCCCTTCCTGAAAAAAATATAAAACCACAGAATGAACTAATAACTCATTAGGTTATCAAAACCTACCACTACAATCAATGTAAGACAATAGAAAAATTATGCATCTATTCATTCAATTAACATCAATATGAGCATATAACTTTAAAAGCATGTAGCAGTCAATGTAAGTAGAATCATATCATATGACCAAGAACAATCAGGGTAAGATTTATATCTTATAAGGATTGATCAGTAACCAGTGACCATATAAAGGAAGAGTAGGTTCTAACATTTTTATATCCCTTAGTTGCAAAATAGTTTATATATATATATATATATATATATAAGTGTATCATATCATATCAATCAATCTTCTTACACCTTCCTTTTTATAACACTTATGATTACATTCTCTTTTAGGCCACCATTTCAACATTTTTTTTCATTTCCTTACTATAGTTAATTATATTCATTTCATTTTCTTTATATATATATATATATATATATATATATCAATCTACATATGTAATTTTTCACATTCACATACATTCAATATTATAATTATGATTATTTAGTTTTCCTTTATTTAATGTATGGTAGTTCGTTTAAAATTCAATAAGTTTACATACATGATATAATATTACATAATTGCATTAATTTATATATATAACTATTAATAGAGAGAGATTCTATTTGGGAGAGATGGCTGAGTGGTTGATAGCCCCGGTCTTGAAAACCGGTATAGTTCTAAACAAGGAACTATCGAGGGTTCGAATCCCCCTCTCTCCTTTTGCTTGCTTAAGAGATTCCTTCTTTACTCGTTTGGCCTGGCCCCTTTTTTCTGTTCTGGCACTTCACTTCTTTTTTATGTGTGGGAACTTTTTCAAATTCCTTCGGTTCTTAAACAACCCTCCTTAATATAGCACCTAAAATAAACAACACAATTATGTAAATCCCGTAACTATTTTACAATCAAATTTTATGTACTTCAAACTAAATATGCATTAACATATTAACTCTTGCCTTTTTTTCTGAGAATCTTAGCTTGATTATGATATTTCGTCTCAACTCATCAATTAAATTTCTTCATTTTCTAAAAATAACAGTTATATATACTAAATATTTTTAGACCAAATTATGAAGAAATAGAACGTAGACAAATTATTGGATGTCATCAATGACAATATCGACTATGCCGTACTACTCTAAGTTAACAAACTATATTTCTAATCACATCCGATATAATATTCCTTGAAAATTTGACTTAAATAACTTGATTATTTACCTCAAATCTTCTTCTTTTTTTAGTTAAAATCCTATGAATTTTGGTCGATTATTTCTTTCTTCATGTTGAAAAAAAACAACAAACCACTTTAACACAATTAACCATTATAAATTTCTCATCTCTACCAAAAAAAACTCCTTACTCTTCCTCCATCTACATCAAGCACATGAACTATTCTAACTTTCTCCTTCACCTAGAAGAATTAATATAATAAAAAGAAACAACGAACTGCTCACCTATTTCTGGTGAAAAGAAAATGCAAACTCTTCCTCTTAAATATAATATTATTCTTCCTCGCCCGAGCTCCTCTCTCTCATTTTGAATTTTCTCCCAAAACGAAGTGAAATCAATCATTGACCCATGCAAGGAGTCATGCCGATCTCTCTAAGCTCGCAGACATTTGCTTCGCTTCGCCCCAACCTACTTGCTCACACATTTCGACCGCTTGCTTGATCATGCAATTCCTATCGCTCTCACCCTCTCACCTACTGAGATCAATACTAGACCGATTCGACTGAATTGGTCCATTCAAGTATTACGCATCCACTAAAAAAACTCACCCTACACTGAGCGACAACCAAGAAAGCAGATAATCGCTCATCTCAGTCAAGATCTTATCCTCGGAGCCCTCCGAGTAGGCATAACGCACCTACAGAAAAGCACCTACCTCACAATCCCACACTCATTCAGCTACAACTCATCCTAGGCTTGAGAACTTGCCATCTCCACTCACATTTCATCTTGCCTTCATCACTAGAGCGACATTGAAACTCTTATAGCATTAACCGATAACATGATATAACCCTCCGGCTACGTATCTGCCCTCTTTCAAGACTCGCCCTATGCCTACCCGCCCCCTCTTAAGATCACGTGACGACAGGCCATAAGTTAGATCATTGACTTCGTCTTCACGAGAATCTATCAAGAGGCACCACATATCATAGACTAGTGTATAACGTTGTATAGGCATCTACTTGTAGCCCACATTTTTTCTTTTTCACGTAGTTTTTCCGACAACCCTCAAAGCCCTATAAATATGAAATGATGGGGAATAATTAAGGATAAAAAATTTAGACTTTTAGAGAGCTATAAACCTTTTTAGGCCTTAAGCTTATTCTTGTATCCATGGTTGAGATAGTGAAAGTTTTGTCAGCCTATTCAACTCCACTCTCCACTCTCTCTAATTACCCATTCTCACTAAGAGATTCCTCATAGCTTACCAAGTAAATCTACTAGTAAGTTATGGCATAAATGCATCATCCACCCAATAAATTTGGATCCAATAACTTACATGACTATTCAATTGTACTAAGGGAGGTTGATAAACATAAAATCCAAATTTTATTTTCTCACAAATAATTTGAGTTATTTCATATCTTTTGGATAGTATGGTAATTAATTATTTTATTGGAGTTATCTTTTTACTATGCCTTCAAATTTGTTATAATTTGTTAATCATTTGTTTTACTTTCATCTGTAAGAAACAGAATCATGAGACATGTAATGTAATTTGTGACAAGAATAAAATGTAAATTTAGGTGCAAAAACCCTTTATTTATTCCAAGAATTTTAATTTTTTATCATTGTCAGATTCTTAATTGATTTTCTTTCTGAATTATCTTAATTAATTGTATGTGCTTTCTCATTGTATTTATCATTTCTGATTTTTCCCTGA
Source organism: Dendrobium catenatum (assembly GCF_001605985.2). Taxonomy (NCBI): domain Eukaryota; kingdom Viridiplantae; phylum Streptophyta; class Magnoliopsida; order Asparagales; family Orchidaceae; genus Dendrobium; species Dendrobium catenatum. The sequence goes on from NW_021319561.1 coordinate 576,322, forward strand.
CTGCCCTGAATTTGTGAAGCCTTCCAAATTCAGAAATAATTTGAGTTATTTTGTTTTCTCACAAATAATTTGAGTTATTCTATATCTTTTGGACAGTATGGTACTTTTATTATTTTATTGGAGTTATTTTTTTTACTATGCTTTTAAATTTGTTACAATTTGTTAATCATTTGTGTTACTTGTATATGTAAGAAAGAGAATCATGAGATATGTAATATAATTTGTGGCAAGAATAAAATATAAATTTTAGATGCAAAAACCCTTCCTTTATTCCAAATTTTTTATCATTGTGAGATTACTTAATTGATTTTTTCTGAATTTTTCTAATTTAATTTTATGTACTTTCTCATTTTATTTACTATCATTTATGATTTTCAATAACTTCCCCGAATTTGTGAAGCCTTCCAAGATAGGGAACATTGCTGTTTGTTATTTATTCTTCCAAAAGATGATTGATTTACACATTTAGTTGTTTTCATATTGATGAACCTCGAAACAAATATCTCATTTGATTATTTTTAAATTTATTCAGTTCTGACGGAAACCTAAGAAGAACACACAAAAGCAGTAGCCTCAAAGAAACTACTAAGTTGGTGAATCCAAGTCAAGAAAGGAGTTCCAGCAGCAAGCTTTGTTGGTCGAAGTACCTAGTTGTATTTTTTGTGTTTGGAATCTTGTTTAAAGTTCTTCACTCTCCAGTAAAGTGTCGTTATGCAAAATCATCAAGCAGCCTTGCTCGGTACATACAGTGACTTCATCCTCTACCTGTTTTGCTTGCCTTGTTCAAAATAACAGTTCCAAACTTTCATATTTATATTTCGTTACTCTTACAAATGGAAAGTGAAAGAAAAGTAGACTACCACTCAGTCTAACTACTCTAATCTTTAAATATGAACCTGATTTATAGCTTAAAATTCAACTATGCAGGTCAACTTTTGCGAGTGCTGGGTGGATGTGGAGTAAGGAGATCCCTGATCAAAGATACGTCTCAAATTTAGATATTCAGTGGGCTCAAATACTACAAATCACAACAAAGTTATATGGAAGGAAAGAAAATCTGAAGGTTGGATTACTAAACTTCAATAGCACTGAGATAAAAAATTGGCAAAATCTATTGCCAACTGCGAAATTTTCAAAGGTTCAACTTGACAATGCTGGTAAAAATCTTACTTGGGATGACCTCTATCCTGAATGGATTGATGAGGAAGAAGAATCTGATGAACCCTCTTGCCAAAATCTTCCAAATCCTAAGGTACCAAGAAGATCACAATTTGGCCTGGTGGCTGTCAAACTTCCTTGCAATAGGACTGGCAACTGGACAAGGGACATAGCTCGATTGCATTTGCAGCATGCAGCAGCCAAACTTTCTGTGGATTCAAAAGAAGGCCATGACCCAGCACTAGTTCTTCTTGTTACAGACTGTCTTCCAATACCAAACCTCTTTTCATGCAAGCATCTTGTTGCAAGAAAGGGGAACATTTGGTTATACAAGCCTAACTTGCAGGTTTTAATGCAGAAACTCAAGTTTCCAATAGGGTCATGTGAATTATCACTTCCATTTGAACATAAAGGTGAGTTTTTAATGATTTGTTAGTCACGGTTTGCCTTTTAGTTTAGTAAATTTCTCGTGCAATCAAGTAAAATTATTGGATCTCATAAGTAGCCATTTCGGTCTTTTCAGCATATCCATGAAGCATTCAATTCAAAGATTTTCATTAATCATCCAATACTAGTGCATAGAAACAATACTATTGAAATGCAGCAACAACAACATCAAGTTTTTATCTCACTATATGGGGTCGGGTATATGAATCATTTTTCTTCATTGTGTCTTGTTATGAGTCAAGTTCTCGTTTAAAACTAATAGAAATATCATTTATAATATTTTTTAATCAAGTCTTTTTAGGTCTACCTCTACCTCTCTTAACATGGGTCAAATCTAATACATATACTCTCCTGACCAGGTCATAAGAAGGCCGATGTTTTATATGATCAAACCATCTAAGGCGACTCTCTCTAATGTTATCTGCCATTGGAGCAACTCCAACCTTTTCACATATATGCTTGTTTCGCATTCTATCTCTAAGAGTAAAACAACTCATCCATCTGAGCATCATCATCTCTGCAACACTTAACTTAATTGTATGCTTTTCTTTTAATGGCCAACATTCTACGCCATAAAGCATTGCAAGTCGCACCACCATCTTATAAAATTTTTCCTTAAGTTTGAGAGGTATATTTCTATCACACAATAGGCTCGATGCATTCCTCCACATCAACCATTCAACTTGAATTCTACTAATAATATCCCCATCTATTTCACCATCACTTCAGACAATAGACCCGAGATATCTAAAGCGTGTACTCTTATTTATGACTTGATCTTCTAAAGTCAATATCCCCCCCATTAGATCTATTACTACTAAAATTATACTCCATGTAAGAATAATCATGATATGAATCCTTTAATATAAAGAGAGAAATAATTATATTAGAAGAATTAAAAGAGTAGCACCTATTGAAAATAAAATAAGGTAATATAGACTCACGTGATTTATTCATGGCAAAAAAATACACACATAAGAAGAGTAGTTAAAATTAAAGATAGGAATAGTACAATAATGATAAGAATCAATGTAACATGGATAAAAGACACAAAAAGATTCACTTAGAATAATTTTAAAACCTTTGTAAAACAACTAGCAGGAAAGAATAGAGCGCTAGAATTCATATAAGCCTAAATAATTGGGATAAGACTAAAGTTTATAAGGAAGATGAATTCCAATACATAAATTTTAAAAAAGCCTCAGCTTTGCTTGTCTCAAGTTTGTCTTGCAAATATTCCTCCATAAGAATGATTTTCTATAATTTATTTTGAACATGTGTTACTATATTGATTTCTTATAATTCCTAGCAATTTGTGGTAACATAGAAGATGTTCATAAATTATCTTTTTTATTCTGAATTATTCCATGTTTAGCCATATGTAACTAGCTATTTTCATTATGGATTAGAAGCAGGGAAAAACATTTTGTCTTTTTCCTGATATAAGAATTCACTAATTCCAGGCTACCAACAAAAGAGTAGGTATTATGCTATGTAGTACCAACACGTTTTCACAAAAAGGTATGCAGCGTCTGACACGTATCGGACATGACAAGCACCTAACACGCCTCCAACATGTACATACACGTCAAAGACGTGTCTAATTTAAAAAATAATAAAAACAATTTGGACATGCATGTCTTAAATATTTTCTGAAAGATGATTTCTTATACTTAAATTTTTTTTATTAAGAAATAAAAATTAAATGTCTTTTTTTTCCGCTGCCCCAAATCAATCGTTCATAATCAATATCTTGTTCCTTGAACATTCCCATTTTATTTCTCTCTAGCGGATTACAACTAGGGCTTCACAAAAACGCACAATGTCATTTCTTTGATGTTGTCACAGTATTAATATTTTAAAATCATCTTAACATTGAAGACTGATGATGTCTTAATATTGACGCTCGATGCCCAATGCACAACTCCAATGCTCAACTCTCTACGACATTGTCTCTCTCCTCCTGATGTCTCGACTCTCGACATTATAATATTCCTAATTAAATGACTTATTATTTCACAATTCTTCTTAATATTCAATTTTTATACACTATTTTTTAGATATAAAAAATTATAATATCATATATAACCCGTCTCCGTGTCCTATAATTTTAATAATTGACGTGTCTCGTGTCTGTATTGTGTCGCATCCATGTCGTTGTGTCTGTATTTGTACATCAAAGGTATTATGCATCTCGGTTAAATTAGAAAGTTTAATTAAACAAGTAACAATGCAACAAAGGTCCTAATAAATGCAGATAATAACAAGTAATAGATACCTTCATTTGCACGATAAGTACTTAACAAGCATCTTACTCTTTATATTTCATAATTTTTTTTTCTGAATTTGATGGCAAATGGCTTCATTATATCAGAGGAGCTAACATCCTTTTTCTTCATACTTCAAACAGTGAGACCATCATCAACTAATGCCCACAGAGAAGCATATGCTACAATTCTCCACTCTGAAGATGAATATGTCTGCGGAGCAATTGCTGCAGCTCAAAGTATACGTTTAACTGGTTCAACCAGAGACCTCATAATCCTTGTTGACGAAACAATCAGCAGCCATTACAAGAATGGCCTTGAAGCTGCAGGGTGGAAGATCAAAAAGATCAGAAGGATAAGAAATCCTAAAGCCATGAAAGATGCTTACAATGAGTGGAATTACAGCAAGTTTCGCCTATGGCAGCTCACTGAATATAATAAAATCATTTTCATTGATGCCGACCTTCTTGTTCTAAGAAACATTGATTTCCTCTTCACTATGCCAGAGATCAGCGCAACAGGAAACAATGGAACTCTCTTCAACTCTGGCGTGATGGTCATTGAACCTTCGAACTGCACTTTCAAGTTGTTAATGGAACACATCAATGATATAAAATCATACAATGGCGGCGACCAGGGATACTTGAATGAGATATTTACATGGTGGCACAGAATTCCCCGGCACATGAACTTCTTGAAACATTTCTGGATTGGTGATGATGGAGAGGAAAAGGCTAAGAAGACCAGTTTGTTTGGCGCCGAGCCTCCAGTTCTCTATGTGCTTCACTATTTAGGATTCAAGCCATGGCTATGTTTTCGGGACTATGATTGCAACTGGAATGTGGACTTCATGCAGGAGTTTGCTAGTGATGTTGCTCATCAGAAGTGGTGGAGAGTGCATGATTCGATGCCGAAGAAGTTGCAGAAATTTTGCCTTCTAAGTACACAAAGAAAGGCAGCTTTGGAGTGGGACAGGAGGCAAGCAGAGAAAGCTAATTACTCAGATGGTCACTGGAAGAGGAATGTGACCGATGCAAGGCTAAGAATCTGTAAAGACAGTTACTGCAACTGGAAGAAAATGTTATTGCACTGGGGAGATCCATTGTATAATGATGGTGGCCCAGGCTTCCATAAGCCGGCCAAAAAATTACCAGGTCATTGATCCACTTACTTCCATAGTTCAGCCTTTTTGTCATTCATACATCACTTAACCTGCTTTGTTGAGTGCAATCATTAAGATGCTCTATGGTTATTGTGATTTGCAATTCCCATTCTTCTTTCTCAATGAATCTTTTTCTGAGGATAGACACAGCACTACTTGCGTCAGTAATTGGGTTCATTATACATAGAGCAGTTAAAGCCCTTGATCCATGTACTTTTTTGCTTTTGCTGTATGATATGAGGTTGCAGATACTTAAAAGTTTGTCCATTTACGAGTGAGACGCATAAAAAAACCACATTGATTTTACCTTTAAATCATTTGATTGAATTCACAAGACGTTCTTTTTGAATTCTTTCATAAAACATCATATTTTTATGATTACTCATGTAAAATTCAGCTGCAGAATGCACAAACCCTACTGGCAGAAATGCAGTTTTCATAAATGAACATGGCATTTTCTATAATCCAGGATGTATAGGAGACATAGCCATAATTTCCTGCTCTGCCAAATATCTACCATTAAGCCTCGTTCAGATGAGACACTCCACTATTAAGCATTCAGAGCACGCACATTAGTTGGATTGTGTTGTGTTAGACCGGTCCACTGGACCGGTCCAGCCGGGACCGGTTCACGGGCGAAACCGCAAAACAGCGGAGAGAACTCCGCCTGTGCGGGATGCCGCGCGAGCCGCTCATCTTGCGGGACTGTTTTAGGAAGGTTTTTGAATGGATTTTAGGAGGGAATTTGAACGTAGGGACTGTTTAGGGGTTTCCTTTTGATTTGTATGCATTAAATAGTTGATTTTGCTAGGGTTTGGGCATATGGAATTTGGCTGAAATTTAAGATCTCTTAGATTTAGGTTTCCTTGGGCTCTAGCGGTGTCTAGAGATTGGGGAGAGATCGATCCTCCTCTCGAATTGAGGATCAAGTGTATCTTTGCTGTTTTCCTTGATTTTTTAGTGAAATACAAGCATATTATTGTGTTTTTCTTCCGGTTTCCCTATTTTCTGCTGAATTCCTGCTGTTTGGCTGCTGTGGACAGCAGTTTGCTGCTGAAATTTTACTGATTTGGGTTAGGATTACTTGCGAACACAAGTGTTTCCTATCAAATTGGTATCAGAGCATCGATTCGGGACCACCGGCGGCTGAAATTCTGAAATTTCAGCAAGTTTATCTTTTCCGGAAGAAGATTTTTTTGGATCCGTTAGAAGAAAGATGGCCGGAAAGAAGGTGGAAGTATTAGAAGGCGAGTTCGGACAACTGAAGACAGATCTGGAGGGAAAGTTCCTGGAAATCTCCACCAACAATGATAGGTTGGAAGGGAGGTTCGCGGCGATGGAAGAGATGATGAAGAAATTACTTGAGATGAAGACTAATCCGACGGCGTCGGAAGCAAGAGAGACTGTCGGCGACCATGGCGTAGGAGGAAATCCGAACCCGCTTCGGGGGAGGAGGAATCCGGCAGTAGAGGTCCTTGAGGGAGAGGACGACATGCCACCTCTAGAGCCACTTTCTAGAGAGGAGATGAGCATGAGAAATGATCGTCGAGGTGCTGATTTTCAGCGTCGAGGTGCTGACTTTCAGCGTTGAGGTGCTGATTTTCAGCGTCAAGGTGCTGATTGTGAAGGCAGGAGGGGGAATATGACGGAAGTGCAGATTTTGGTGAAATAAGAGAAGAATATCAGCGTCGAGGTGCTGAATTTCAGCGTCGAGGTGCTGATTTTGAAAGGGGAAGAGGGGA
>NW_021319561.1:584017-623995 GCF_001605985.2 Dendrobium catenatum
CTTGGAATTGGGGAGTACGGATGTCATCCTAGGGATGAAATGGTTGCAGACCTTGGGGGAAACCAAGGACAATTGGGGAGCACTCACGATGGAATTAATGGTGGATGGGAGAAAGATGGTTATAAGGGGAGATGCAGGGCTATCCAAAGCCACGAAATCACTGAAGACCATGGTTAGGGATATACAAGAGGTGGGGGAAGATTATTTGGTGGGACTACACAAGTTGGATGTGATCAGAATGGAGGAAGGTGTAATATCCAAAGACTCAAATTTCTCAGGTATGCGCTTGTATTGTGTGAAACTTTGATTAGTAGCTATTTATTTAAAAGAAGGATTAATTAAAGATCAATTAGCTAATGGAATTATAATAATTAATTGAGTTTTATTAGGAGCCGAATAGATGCTTTTGGGGAGGAAACTATTGGAAGTCGGTTGAAGAGTGGGACCCACTTCTTTTCCTTATCTGGTAATCAATTCTCGGTAACTGCCGCTGGTTCAGTAAAGGAAATCAGAGAAATCCTAAAGCAATAGGCGGAGAAGCCTTGTAGCAAAGGGCGGAGAATTTCTACATAATAAGGAGGGCAAGGTGCGGAGCTTTTAACAGAGTATTCCTGTAGCAAATCCCTTGGAATACTTGAAAGGATTTCAGCCTGCATGCGGGCTGTAGGTGCTTGCGGCTGTAAATGTTTCGGCATTTGCTGAAAGCACTGTAAAAGGAACGATCAAGGGCCATCAATTCACAGAAATTCCTTGTGCAAACAGTGATTCTAAGGTCCAAAAGAATTCCGTATATTTCAGTGAAAGGGAGTTTTGTAGAAATTGTGAAAGAAGGAAAATAAATTGCAGGTACGTGAAATGATCAAATTTTTTTATGAATTGTAGTGATGTGATTATGCAAACTAGTTGAAGGAATTATGAATTAAGGTGGTAGCTTGGAGAAGAGAGAAAGGAAGAAGAGAAGGAAAGAATAAAGGAAAGAAAGGAAGGTAAAGGTGAGAAGTATACTATTAACCTTCATCTTTTATGTCACCTAAATTTAGTAATATTTCTAAAAATGATAACCTAATTGTATGGTACGTAGGATTATTCATAGATTTATGCAGAAAGAAAGCTTTGGGTTTGTGTATCAAAGGAGGAGACTTCGTGGTGTAGGTTTTGAAGAGATCAACAATCAAAGAGGTAAATTATGTAATTAATTATAGTTGTAATCATCATGAATGGTTAATTTATCCTTTATGTTTTGAAAATCTATTATGAAGAGATACGGTATGAGAAATTGTTTAGTCATCATGAAGGTATATTAAAGTATTCACAACTTTTTACCCATGATGACAAGAAAGATTTGATAGATGTTTAAATGTACTTATCTCAGTCTTTTCTTAACTGATAATTTTATGCAAAGAAGTTTCTATTTCAACTTAAGTAGATACTAAATTCATGATACACCAAATGTATAAGTATAGGCAAATTTTGAAGCTTATGATCATTAAAATCAGATATGTACTATGAAGGTATGAAATAAGAAATATCAAATTAAAAGTAAAGATTGGCTATATTATGATGAAATGATGTCTACAATATCAGGTGGGCAAAAGGGACCCAAATTACTAAGCCTGTTTTGTAGAGGGGGGCAAAAGGGACCCCAAAAGAAAAAGAGACCTGCATAGCAGGCGGGGCAAAAGGGACCCCAATGAGGCAAAAGGGACCTCAAGGTAATTCAATGGCGATAATGCCAGGGTAGCCTGGGCTCCATTGAATATTGTTATGTAATTATAGCCAAGTCTTTTACATATTTAATTTTTGATATTCAATATAACTTCGAAGAGATAATTAAAAATACTAATTAGGATTTATGATGTTGTTATCATTAAAATGTGAGTTTAATGCTTTATGACTTCAACATTTTAATTTATTCTCTTCTTGTATTATAACTGTTATTTAAATTACATAATTTACGGGGCCTCATAGCTTACCAGTTATCTTTTACTGGCTGTTTTTACAGGAAAAGGGAAATGAAAAGTGGAAGAAGTTTGATATGCAAGTATTTAAGTTTTATATAAATGTTTATTTAATTGTGGTAATCTACTCTTAAGGTTAGTAAAGAGGTTTTAATGTTATTTTACTTTGAATTGTTTTAGGATTTCGTTAGTGGCTCTGTACAAAATCTTTGATGTGATAAAATTTGAGGAATTATTAGATGCTTCCTTTGTTATTCCAAATGATGTTATATAATCTTTTAATTAGATATGATTGAATTCAACAGAACTCAAAGGTAAATGATGGAAATGACATGATTATTATTGTTGCACTCTGCAATACAGTCTAGTTCTATTGTGGGGTGTTACAGAAGGAGATGTTTCTCTTTCCATGCAGCCCTTGGTTCAGCAATACAGTGAGGATTTTCAGTCACCTCAAGGATGGCCACCTCCGTGGGAACACGAGCATATTTCCACCTTGAGGACAAGGTGGATCTTTGGGAGGGGAGTATTGTTAGACCGGTCCAGCCGGTCCAGGCGGGACCGGTTCACGGGCAAAACCGCAAAACAGCAGAGAGAACTCCGCCTGTGCGGGATGCCACGCGAGCCGCTCATCTTGCGGGACTGTTTTAGGAAGGTTTTTGAATGGATTTTAGGAGGGAATTTGAACGTAGGGACTGTTTAGGGATTTCCTTTTGCTAGGGTTTGGGCATCTGGAATTTGGCTGAAATTTGAGATCTCTTATATTTAGGTTTCCTTGGGCTCTAATGGCGTCTAGAGATTGGGGAGAGATCGATCCTCCTCTCGAATTGAGGATCAAGTGTATCTTTGCTGTTTTCCTTGATTTTCTAGTGAAATACAAGCATATTATTGTGTTTTTCTTCCCGTTTCCCTATTTTCTGCTGAATTCCTGCTGTTTGGCTGCTGTGGACAGCAGTTTACTGCTGAAATTTTACTGATTTGGGTTAGGAATACTTGCGAACACAAGTGTTTTCAATCATGTTGTTAATATATATTATCTTCTATCAGTTGGATGGGTGCTGATTGATGTTTTTTAGCCTTTGATCAAATGTGGGAAATAATATAAATAATGGGTTACATGTAAATATAATAAATAAATCTGAGGATCCAACACATGAACATACTGTCAACGTGGCTTGATCATTTTGAACCACATATCTAAGACCTCCAGTAAATGAAAATGGAGGTATAATGTTTTGTCCAATGGATATTGCATCATCATTCACATCCTCAAAAACATCTCATTTAAACCTTTATAAAGGTCACGATGTAGCTTAAACTGGTTACATCGAATGAGCTGTAATCTTTGCTCTTCAGCTAAAGCAAGTACCTACTAAGGAGTGTCGTACCTTACTCAGAATATTGATCTAGCTTAAAAGAATAGAAATCCTTCATTGATAAGGATGTTGGAGAGCCAATTTTAAAACTAGTTTCATTATGACATAAGTATCCACACCATCCATCATCCCCAAATGGATATATAATAGAAATTGAAGTAGCATACATGTTGGATGAGTGCTATAATTTTTATGAATCTTTTTGCTCTCTCACATACAATAACATGTCATTCCTATGCTTCTTGCAAAGAATCCACATCCATAAGTGATGGGGATATCGGAGCTTGAAAAGTCTATCAGAGACGTGGTCGTTGATCTACGACCACGAATGAGTCGATGTATTTTTGAGTAGTATTATGTATTTGTCTTTTATTATTTTATATTGTATTTGCTTTTGTTATTTTCCGCTTTTACCCCAAAGGGCATTGTCATCCTTTATTTTTGAGTCCTTTGTATGAGGCTATATATAGTCCTTATGTTCTATTTTCATGCTTAATGAATGAATGATAAAATTTTCTAATGCTTGAGTTCTTTGTGAGAGCTTGAGAGTGCTTGGGAGAGAAAACCCTTGGAGAGGGAATTGCATCACCAACCAGCCTTGGAAGAGTCCGGGCTCGTGGTTAGTTCTCTTATTGCGTCTTCCCCTCTTCCCTCCCCCTACACCACTGGCCCACCCCCCCCTCTCCCCCCTCCCAAGCCGCCGGCCACTTTAACCTCGCCCTCACCGTCAGCTAAGCCCCAACTCCACCCCCACCCGAGCCTACCCTTCTTTCCCCCACCACCACCCACGACCAAACCACAAGCCGCCGTCCCCCCCAGGCCTTTTCCTTCCCTTTTTCCTTATTTTCTAATATATATTGCATATAATTAGGATTAATTTTGAATTCGAATCCAAGTGATTTAAAATTCAAAATCTTTCTTGAAATACGAACTCTATTTTAGGAAAGTCTTTAAATCTCGTCCAAATTAATCTTTCATTGAATGAGATTTAATTTCTCTTACCTAATTTAAGATTCCTTATTAAGCAAGCCATAAACACTTGCCTTAAGCCCCACCCCTCTCCTCGTCGACCCCCTTTGGAATCCCATAGGGATTTATTTTTAAAACCCAACAAAGCTCTCTTGGAAATAATTTCTAATTTCCCTCCACCTCCCTTGGCTGAAATCCCCTAGTCCCCACCTATTTAATTTCTTTCCAAGAGAGGGCCTCTCTTTTTGGAACTAAATTAAATCCTTTCCTCTCTCTCTTGCCCGCCGCCCCCTCTCTCTTCTCCTTCATTAATTCCTTGCAATTAAGGGGATTAATCAAGGAGTTGGTTGAGTTATTTTCCCTCCACAAAATCTGAACCAAAATCCTTCCCCTAGCATCCTTCATTGGCCGGTCACCCCTTCCCTCCTCTCCACTTCAACGCTTTAGAGAAACTTCTCTCTCCAAGTGGAATTTTCAAGGGAAGCAACCACGCTCTTCGTCCACACATCAACTCTTCGACACTAATGAATGGCCGATCTGGAGCTTGACTACGGATTCGCTTACGATGAGCAAGGGAACATCAACATCCTTTACTCCACCTTCTTTAACTTCAACCCAGAAGTCGATAGTTCCATTAAAGAGTACATGGATCGCATCATCTTCACACTTTCGGAAGCCATCGACGAACAACTTGCCAACATCAAGTGGCAAATTATTTCCGGACCACCCCAAGGGTGAACTTCTTCCCCTTTTCAATTATTTTTCTAATCCGCTAATCTTGTAGGTGGTGATCAAGTCGCAAGGAATCATGTCTCTCCATTTGCCTCCGACTAGTAAACGTGGGATTTGAGTGCACTTTTTATGTTGCTTATCTCATTGTTAGATTATGAATTTTTGTTGAGTATCTACTTAATTCGTATGTTGTTGAAATTCTAAATTGTTTTGATAATTCAAGTGCTTAGTATGTGATTTGGTCTAAGCGTAGTGACCCCTCTTACGTTTTCTATTTTTGTTTAATAGCTATTAGTCTTAATTGTTCTTTGTTCATTTTTAAAATCGTGCAAGTTTTTATTGCATTCATTTTAAAAGCATTGTAGTCCTGCATCAATAAGTGCAACAATCTCACTAACGAATTGAATTGCCAATGAATAATTGATATAGATTCAATAATTTTAAACATGCCAACAAAATAACTAGGAAAATGCGAGAATATGCTTTTCATGTGTAATTAATTATTAAAACAGAACATGAACATACCAACAAAATAAAGAACCTTGTTGCTTTGTATTTTTGTTCTTCTGTTAACTCCCTCTGCTTTCTTTAGCGCTAAAACATTTGCTTTCCTTGTCAACTTAAAGAATGATGTTATGAGTAAATTAATAAAGCAGAAAATGAACATCAGAAAAAAATAATGAAACAAATAAATAGGAGCATGGCAGACTATGAGCACTAATGGGAAATGAACATAAATGTTCATGAATTCAAAAAGCCTTAAGAAATATTTAACCATTATGATAATTGTAAAAAGGCTGACATTTTCTTAAGATCGCTTACAACTCTTCTCCATCTTGGTTGCGGTATTCATTCCCCACACAGTTACTGACCTATTGTAAATAACAAGCGCTTTTGCCAAACAAATTATTTTTCTTCCTTTTTGTTTTGATTATTCTATTTCTGCTCTTCGCACTCAGTTAGCCTCTTATGAGCAATGTCTGAATCATAAAAAAATTGTTTTTTTGGCTTCTTGTTGTTGACTTTATATATATCTTGTGATCTAGGTTTGGGTTGCTTTTATTTCTTTAATTACTCCCCTATGCTCATTAACAAACGCTTTTGCTAAACCAATTAATAAGTATGGAACATTGTTTTTCTTCCTTCATGTTCTAATTTTTATGTTCCTCCTCTTCACGCTGCGAGTTGCATTTCAGTTTTGTGATTGCAACATTAATGTGTATTTATGTTTACTAAAGAAGAAAATTTTGAAATGGCTAAAGATCAAATCTTCTAAATTCTTACAATTGTACATGAGTTTATTTTAATGAAAGACATGTTGAAGTGTCATGATTTGTATGCTACAGATGGATGAACGATTAGAAGATGAAGATTGCTTACTTGATTCAGATGAAATATCATTCCATGATAAACAAAATCGTTCAATTGTTCATATGGTTATTGTGACTGTGATGAGTGTTATTTTTCTACTTATGCATGCAGTAGGAAAAAAAAACGAAAATATAATCTAGAACGGAATATTCAATGTCGAACATATCTCGCTAGGCCATACCATTGTTCTGATTTGGATTGTATCAATATGATGCGAATGAGGAGGGAACATTTCTTTAACTTTTACGACTTGATGTGAATAAAAAGATTACTAGCAGACACATTTCACGTTTACATTGAAGAACAACTTGTTATGTTGTTGCATACTAAGAAAGGTTACTCTACCGAGAAAGGTGGTAAATATTATTTAGCTGATGGTGGTTACTCTATCAAGAAAGGTTTCATATCTCAATATCGTGCTACAAGATACCACTTTAAGGAGTTTAGTGATATCCGGCCCAGAAATTATATATAGATATTTAATCTTCAACATCCTTCACTTCGCAAAATTGTGGAGCATGCATTTGGGTCATTAAAGAACCGATTTGCAATTTTAAAATGTGACCTATACTTTCCATTGGAGACTCAAGTTGAGATTGTACTTGTTTGCTGCATTTTGCAAAACTGAATAATTATAGAGGGCGGTAATGACTTAACTTTGTTAAAAGATGAGTAGAGATTAAGAAGCCCTGTTAGAGAAAGATATGAAGCTATACCAGATGATTCTCGAGAATGGTTGGAGAGGAGATCAAAATGCTTTTGCTATGTGGAGTCACATGGAGAATTTTGGTGAGAATGTTGCCTTTTAAACACATTGAAGACATGTATTTATCATTATATGTCACTTTTTTGTAGATGTGCATTTGAAAATGCACAAAAGAAATATATTTTTTGTTTTTATATGCTTCTACACTTTTGTGAATGCATTGTCGACGTAGCTTTGTAAATATATCTTCTTAGTTGAAAAGTGTAAAGTCATGATAGTTTTTCTAATAATATTTTTTATGAATGTACACAAAAAATTTTAAAATCTCATAAAATTATCATTATTAATATGGACTCAAACTATTTGATCAAATTATAATATTTTCACTTTACTCCACAGACACCAAATCAAATGACCACCAAGTATTTAGAATACACTGATTTTACTTTACTCTGCATACACCAACAAAAAAAAAAGTTCCCCTACATTCACTTTACAGACAATCAAACAGCTTCAAAGTATTTACTTTACACTGCATTCACTTTAAATCCAACCAAACAACCCCAACGAGAATTTATATTAAAAAAGAGAATTCAAAGCTAAATCGGCAACGCTAACCTTAAAATGTTGCAAACTCTCAAAATTACTCTTGAGATCTAAATGGATCAAAGCTACATATTGAAAAATCAAATCTATAAGTTGCAACCAATTTTACTATCCACTAGATAATTGATAATTTAGTGTTGAATACCAAAAAATGATATAGATTATCATTTATTTTATTGCTTCAAAATTTTAAGAAAATTTATGTTCAAAAAATAATTTATATATGATGATTTAATTTGAGGCTTAGGTAGATGGGTAATAGTTCAGTCTCATCACTAAGAAAGATTCAGAGTGGTGCAAGGGTATATGCTTTATGTCATATATTTCTCTTATTGGAATGACAATTTCACATCAATGTTACACACAATCTCATAAGAAGAAAAAACTTGTAGATGATTAAAAAATATACACAAAAGACATAATATAACATTTTAGATTAAAAGAGAACCATCAGGAAACAATTGATCTATCCACAATGACTAAAAATAGCACATTCGGACCGCATCATGGTTGAGCCATTGGCTCGCATCATTTGGTTCTTTTAATTAAAATAAAAATTCACATGATTCTAAAGATGAGAACTAATTGCTTCAAAAAATAAATGCTTAGAATAAAAAGAAATTATAAATGCATATAGCAAATGATGACTTAACTTAAGGCTCAAATAGATCAGTAATAGTTCATTGTCATCATGGAGAACGATCTTAGAGTGGTGCATGTATATGCTTCATAATTACCCCAATAAATTTAAAAAAAAAAAAATTCTGAAAATAAGAGAAAAAAAACAAATATAAGACGTTGAGAAAACTTAGCATCATAAGATGGGGTGGGTGCAAGGAGGGGCATAGCAAAGAACATGAAAAAAAAAAAAGTCAAAAGAAATAGTTATTAGTCCAAAAAATGCAGAAGTGGGAGACTTACATGAGTATATGAAAGATCAATTGTCAAAAGGGTACAGACATAAGAGAATTTACATAAAACGGGGAATCCACAGCTAGATTGGCAACCCTAACCCTAATTTGTTCCTATGAACAAACTCCAAATATAACCCTTGAGTTCTAAATGAGTCGAACAACATCATTGACATAACCAAAGAAATTAACTACAACTAGTTTTACTAGTCATTGGATAATGGATAATTTGGTACCACTTGTCAAGTCATGGCATACATTATGATTTTATTCTGAAGATAGTGATTAATTAACAATAAGTTTTATTGCTTTGAATTTTTTACAAAATTTACGTTAAAAAAATATTTTGCATTTTATAACCCAAAAAAATTAAACCAAGCATGCCATAATTTTCAAGTATAAATTAATAGAAATTAAATTTCAATATCTAAGATCTCCCAAAAATTAGATAAATTTTTTTCTCCTATTAAGTTTGAATTGTAATCAATTAAAAAGTGGCATGGCCAAACAAAGCTAGCTCAAGATTAGAACCAAATGTATATACGTTTAGTTTGAATGTGTACCTAAGTCTATTTTCACAAAACAATAAAAATAACGCACTTTAGCTTTGCAACATCTCAAATTAAAAAAAAAAAAAAACTGGTATTTGTGAAGGTGGCAAATCATGCACAGTAATAATATTGAAATTTATTAATTTTGACTAGCATTTCTAATATATCTTTATGGAGATGTGTATAAGCATTTAGATGTACAGTTACATGTACATAGTAGAAGATTAGGAAAAATTAAGTTAGTTCATTGATCGCAGTCTATGACAAGATAGATCAAGACATGTTTAAGAACTCCACATTAATATTCAAAATGGACCAAATAAACTTGCACAAGTTGCAAAATCAAGGATAAAAAAGAAAGCCTTATGTAAGCAAAAATTTGGGAGAGGGTCCCAAATTTTTGCTAGAAAAATAAAACCTTTCTAGAAAATATAAAAAGCATAAGAAAGACAAATTAAACAAACTTTACATATATAAAATAAAAGACTTACAACCATTGACTCTTACAAACGACACAAACACAAACTAAAGACATAAACTCCTAAAGTTGCTTTCCTTGAGAAGAAGGATACATGTGGGGTGTAAACTTGCGGATAGAAGAAAAGGTTAGAAGCCGAGACGAAAGAGGAGAAACTCGCAAGCTTTCCTAGAAGAGGAGTAGAAGAGATGGAACAAGCTCGCAAGCTTTTCCAACAAAACCCGTAAGTTTACATTTCCAAAAATCATTCACATAACGTACTTAAAACAGCCACAAACAACTTATATTTATAGATAAGAGAGGGGAATACAAACAGCCCCAAAAACCCTTCATATTCTTAATTAAATAAGGGAAATGAAAAGCCAACAGTCAACTCCAGGAAACGAAGCACCATAGCCACGGAAAAGC
The DNA here is from genome assembly GCF_001605985.2 of Dendrobium catenatum. Classification (NCBI taxonomy): domain Eukaryota; kingdom Viridiplantae; phylum Streptophyta; class Magnoliopsida; order Asparagales; family Orchidaceae; genus Dendrobium; species Dendrobium catenatum. Next base: position 594,084 of record NW_021319561.1, read on the forward strand.
CCCCCAAAAGTCACGGAAAACAGCCCAGGCGGAACCCGAAGAGGCAACCGTGGGAACCAAGGAGGCAGCCGTGGGAACCAAGGAGCCAAGGCACGGGAACCCAAGAGCCATCCACGGGAAATGAATGGACAAGGGGAAGGAGAAGAGACAAAATTAATGAGCTACTAATAAATTAATGAGTGAACTAAAAACATAGCTCATAATGAGCTAACTCTTAGTTCAATAAATGAACTAAAAACCAGCTCATAATGAGCTAAATTCCAGCTCAAAAATTAATGAACTAGCAAGCTCAAGGGAAGTCAAAACCAAATTATTTTGGGTTTGATTTGACCCCCCCTTTGTCTACATCAAAGCCCCAATACAGTGCTCTAGTCTCTAAAACAGAAGATGTAACTCATAGAACTTAAAGGTAAGGCAAATCAAATAAGAGATAAAAGGCCCAAATAAACATATAGTAAATTCATTATAAACAGCTCAAGTTTGAATTCCAGCATATATCAATCTCAAAAGAAAAATATTTCATCATATGTTGCATTAACATTAAAAAAAATCAGCCTGTATGAACTTTGGCAAAAATAGATTCCAGCAAGCAAGTGTATTAACAAGCAAATGTAACCTCAAGTGTAATATAAATCAGCAAGTAAGAACGTGCTTCACCAAGCACGTTAAGGAACAGGTGTTGCATTTGCTCATAGGAGAGTGAATCAGCAAGCATATGATCAATAGATGCAAGGGTAATGTTATAAGATTTTCATTCAAGATAATGCACATATGATGGATCAAAGCAATGGGTACTCTGTTGAAGAAGTTTGAATGATCTTAGTGAAATCTCCAGAAAATAAAATTATAAAAGCCTTGTACTGAATATCCGAGAATATCCAAGATTGTCTGATCACAATCGCTGGTTTTTTATGAGCTTGCATACATATAAAGAATTTAACAGAGCACACAATCTCATCTAAAGCCAATGATTCAACAGGATTTGATATAAAGTTAATCAAAATTATCGTCTACATACGATCAAGCAAGAAATATTCAACAGATTTAATGACCTAACCAGAACCAATAATCCAACTAGAAGAAATGCTTCGCAAGGGAAGAAGATTTTCGTCGCAGCTATCTGCAGGATTCGATCCCGTTCGCGCGAGCAAAAGTGAAGAGAGGAATTAGGGCTTCGGGTATCTTAAATTAACGAATGGGATTTGCCGGCGGTTTTAACCGGTGCAATTTGCAGCGGTTAAAACCGCTGCAACTGCGATTAATTTTCTGATGCAAAACGAAGTTTCCGCAGCGGTTTTTAAAACCGGTGCAAGGAACCGCTGCGATAGGTCGCGTTTTTTGGTAGTGAGTCAGCGTTTTGTTGAATCGTACCAGAGTAAAAAAACATGGATCGAATAAATGAGCTGAATATTGAATGCGTAACTAAAAAAGGCTACCACAAAAAATGTTATTCATCCTGAGAAATGGGTGGCTGAGGTATTCATCCGGAGAAATAGGTGGCTGAGGTTGAAAGAAGAAGCGCACAGGGGGGGGCGGCAGCTCGTATGGCTCTTCTTGAGAGAGCATGGATGTGCGACCTTGCAGAGGAGACACGGCCGTGAGTTAGCGGCAGCAGGAAGGCGTGGATCGGTTTGAGCGGTGGCGGTACTAGAGCAGATAGCGTGGTTAGCTCGGGTGGTTGTGCGTGCGTACACGGATGTGGTGCCTGGAGGTTGGCGTCGCGGATGCAAGCGGAGCACGAAAGGGTGGGAAGGCCCATGCAGCTTCTTGCGTTTTGGAGCTTAGGACGGCGGTGTAACTGCTGCTGCAGGAGAAGTGATTGAACGGAGAAATTATTGTGTACGTAATCCGAACACGTTCAGATGCTGACTATTTACTATTTATTTGTTGCGTATTTTTTATATAAATTTTTTTTGTGTCAAAAAATAACAAATAAATAATACTCACTAAATACTCACTAAATACACAATAAATACGCAAAAAATACATAGAAAAAATTAAATACACAAAAAATACGCAACAAATAAGCAGTAAATACGCAGCATCCGAACCTATCCCTGCGTTCGACATAAAGCGTTAATATTAAATTAAAAAAATGCCTAACACATGTCACATTTCCATTGGCGACCGAACGGAGAGATGGCTTCGGTCACCTGACCCAATAATTTGCCTTGAACGAGGGTTATGATGCAGCTCACCATTTCAGCTTTGTCTATTTAATTAATAAAATTTTGAATTTGAAGGTTATATATGTGTGTGTGAGAATTTATTTTAATTGATTTAAAAGTCTAAAGAAAAAATATCTATAATAAAAGTATTTATATTAGGATTTTTTTCTTTTTTATTTCTGTTGCGTGCTAGAAAATACGCGGCAGTAGAGTTTATGAATTTGCGTCCGAGCATTACACGAATATTCAGCACACAAACAGAAAAGAGAAATGAATACCAAGGTTTTTACGTGGAAAACCCGAAAGAGGAAAAAAAACCACGAGGCCTCGTCCAGTTGTAAAGTTCCACTAGTGTTTGTTTGAAGTATCAAGATTGATCCATCTTACAAATCAAGACGATCAGTTTACAATCAACTTCTCACAAAGTTACAAAGTTATGCAAATTCCCGGCGTTTGCCGAAAATTCGGCACAGTTCCGGCGTCTTCAAGCGGCGGGAAGAGCTCTGGCAGTGGTCGAGGAGAAGCTTCTTCCTTATCTTCCTTCTTCTTCTCTCTCTTCACTTAAGTCCCCTTTGTGAAGAATGAGGGCTCTATTTATAATTTTTCTGGAGTAGCATGGCTTGTAAATAGGTGTGACCGTGTGAGATCATGGACGAATAGGGAGTGGTTTGAATGGACGGACGATATTGAACCCTTCGATCGTGCACCGTTCGTTGGATATTTGGAGGCCTTAATGATGTCGGATTTCAAAGATCTTGAGCTCATTGGATTCGTCTCATCGAGTCGCTCGATTCGAGTATAAGCTCGTTAAAATCGGAGACCGTTTGGTAACTCAAATTGCTGTTTAAACCTTCCAACAGTGCTTCGGGTCCTTGATTCAGACTCATGCGGGCTCGGATTGGGTTGAATTTGGTGTCGTTGGGTTCGTATTTCCGAGACGCTCAGTTTGAATATAAGCTCACTGAAATCGGAGTTCGGGAGCTTCCAAATTTAATTTTTGAAGTTTCTAACTAGCTTTTGCCTCGAAATTCGTGCCCGATCAAGATAATTTTGTGATGCCGTATCAATTTCTATAAGAGAGATATTGAAAGACTTCAAATTACAAAAAGATCATAACTTGAAGCAATAAAAAAATGAACACTAAAATATATGACAAAATACATAGGACCAAAATATTAAAACTATAAAATAAATTCCAAAAATAAAAATACGTTTGGAACATCAAAGCAATATATAGAATTATATGTTTTTTGATGTCTAATGTGGTGGAAGGAAACAAAAAGCACCCAAAAAGATACAATCAAAGAAGTTACCAATACACATCTATTGAGCTAAAATCAAATTCAGGTAGTAGCATATTTGTAACATACTTTTAGAATAACCCACAACCAAAATAGCAAATAACATCTGAATACAGTTCCAAACTTTCTCGGATATCTGAATGAGCAAGAGTCTGAATCCAAAGTCATAATCATATGTTATCAAAATATAAAGAAGTAACAATAAGAATAACCATCAAAAAATACAAAAAAAAAGATTATAAGGTGAATAAACATCATATATAAAGTTAAGAAAAAATGAAGCTACTTGATATAATGAGACATATTATCTCTGATCTTCTACTTCTTATTTTTCAATATAATGGCAGAATGAATTGTTTCAATAATAAGATTATCATTCAATGCTTTATTCCTGAAAAAAAAAATGATTGTTTTTCTTACCAAATGTAGTAAGCAATACTGTGCATGGCTAAAAGAAAACTTTTTTTATGATTTTGCAACGAATAGAGTCAGAATAATTGAGAATTCGGTGAAATGAGCTACCCAAATGAAAGAAATTCTCATTAGGGGTGCAATTTTTTAGCAGTAGAAGAGAAACCTCAAAGTCAAAGAATAGATGCGTGTGACTTTCTTCAAAATTAATATAACAAGCACATATTAGATTCACCAACATTCCCCTTCTCAAAAGAGCATCAACAGATTTAAGCCCTCCTATCATAATTTTTCAAGCCAAGAATGCATAATTAATGGAATAACCTTTGAACCAAATATAATTATACCATCCAACTTTCAAGGTATCATTATAAAGTCTAGGGTAAAGCTGCTTATTGGAGAAAGAATTTCTCCCCCAAGCTAGTGGCAAGAGATGGGAGTATTCTAAATATTTATATTTATAATTAGATCCAAGATGTCATTGTCAGTATAAAATGGGAGAGACTAAGGAATGTCAGTTATGAAGTCAAAAACTCTAGCCACGAGACTGCAATGAAAGCAGTCTTAGACATGGGGACCAAAATTTTCAAAAAGAGAAAAGCCATTAAACCATGTGTCATAAAAAAAGGAGAGTTAACAACTGTTCCCAACCTTAAACTCCATCATATTTCTCAATTTGTAAGCATAGTTGTGCGAATGTTTCCAAAAAATTGATGAGTTGCTTGAAGGCTTAAGCTAAATAGGACCATAGACTGTATTGCACCAAGTAGTTAAGAGGAAGAAGCATTATAAAGTCTCAAAATGAGCTTAGCTATCATAGTATCTATATTGGTAAATTTAGTTGGGGTGTTTTGGAAGGTTAAATGAATAAACGAGAAGGTGATTTTTCAGCTATTGTTCATATGATGAATTATATTGGATAGATTTTTATGGTGATCTTTCAATTTATTTGTTTTAGGTTAAGCTAAGGATATGGGGGCTATAATGATATCAAGATAGTTGAGATAAAAGTATGAGGAATGAGGTCTCACACCAATAAGGCATGATAATGCTTAATTAGTTGGTTACTAAGTTGTAGGTTCTTTAACTTGAATGATATTTTATTTTGGAAGAAGTTCTCTAAAAATTTCTTCATTATACAACATCGACTGAAGCATCAAAAGTTTTGAAAAAAAAAATCATTCTGAGGAGTGGGGAGTCATTCAACTAGATAAGTTCTCACAAACAAGATGCCCCAAAAAGATTTTTATTGCACAACCATAAAAATGATGCAAAGAATGTTAAACCTACTCTCAAATTATACACCAATTGATTTAAGAGCTACAAAAAGCCATGTACTGTATTTGTAGATGATTGTTTTGAGGAAAATGAAAATATAGATGTTTTGTTCCGCTGTGTTTGATGATTCATAGTAGCTCTGTTGTTCTGTGTTGGTGTGTCTGTTGAGTTGATTAATTTGGAAGATTCAGTTCAGTAACCAAATTTCAAAGCCAGATCCTGGATTAAAAAGTTTTGTCGCGGTCCGGCTCGGGCGGGATCCGTCCCCGTCGGGCCGGGTCGTGACATATGGTCTCTCTCTATTTAAATGCATGGACATTGTTGACTTTAGCTCTACTAAAGTTGTTAGAGGGGATTCCTTCTTATGCTTATTAACTACTTTACAAAGAAGGTGAAACTGATGCTCTAATTAAGGTTGTTATATAACATATTATCAAGCTACTCCTTTCTTCATAAATTTTCATAAGGAATAGCTTCTCTTTAGTTATTATTAGTAACAATGATATAAATTTTAATAATAAAAAGCAGGTTAAATTTAATGAATGTTATGGAGTCAAGTTAAAGTTCTCTTTTGTCAACCACCATTAATTAACACAAAAGCAAAATTCATAACCAAAATATCCTTAGCTTGTCGATAAAATTAGTTGCCTAGAAAGGTACAGTGAAACCCCTCAAGTAAAAAAGAAGCTAAATTCTCAAACATCGAGGCACATTTTGGTGTAATGGTTGAAATTTCATTAAGAAACTCTAAAGTTAAGCGTGCTCATACAGAAGCATTCCAGGGTGGGTGGCCTCTTGGAAAGTTACACTAGCAGGCAAAAAAAAAATTGTGAGATTATTAGACTAAGTGGACAATGCATTGATAGTTAAGAGTTTGGGATATGATAGATGCCTAGACAAAAAAGTTTAATTGTTGCTATGTAATATTGCATGACATAATATTCTATTTATCATCACTAGGAAGATTCTTGTTGTCTTGGCCTTTGAGTTAGAGGCACTAAAGTTGGACAAAATTTTATAATAAGTCTGATTAGATATTCACACCAGTACAATGACTTTAAAAGTCTTCCAAAGATGATATGGGGAAAATAAACCTAACTTCTAAGTTGGTCTTATAATAGGAGAACCAATATGAAGTAACTTATATGATTATCTACTAGAAAGCTCTAGCTTTTTAAAGAGCATTTCTCAAAAGCTTCTTATCATACAATTGGGTGCTATTAAAAGGTGAGGCACATGGAGTACAGAGGGATTCATGAAGTATTCTTAAATTTATTCTAGTCTATTCATTTTTAAAGCCATCAGGGGATCAAGCTTTTAAAAATAAGTCAATGAATACCACAAACTATCAAAGACTTGAAATGCCACTAACTTTTTATTGAATTTTGGATAAAAGGAATAGTTTTCTTCAAACTCTTGAATCTATCCACTAAAATTTTGAGTTTATTTTATAAGAAGAATCATTATTAATTGGAGGAAGGGTGCATTGAGCTGCTTTAGGACCCCTACCAAGAGGAGAGAGATGCGCATGTTAATAATCTACCAAAAAGTTTAAGCATTATTATGTCTTATATGCATGATATGCTTAACCTAATATAATATGATCAGTAAAACTAAATCATTTTTTTAATGAGCTTATCATTACCGTCCACATAGGTGACAAGCATCTATATATGAAAAAGAAATCTTCATATATTTATGTTTGTATATTTGATTCTCATTATATTGTGTCAGATGGCGTTGTTGGAAACCTCTACTCATTAGTAATGCATGATATCTATAAGGTAAGATTTAGAGGTGTCAAATGTGGTAGCCTTTCTAACTTTATTCACCCAATCAATCATAATATGTGAACCATGAGATGAGACATGACAATGTTCCTAAGAACATCTCCTAAGAATGATGAAACTCGATAAGTCCCAAAATCACTCCAAGATAAGCTCACATTATCCCATTAATTATAATAAAGTTTACTTTGCCCATGGGATTCACCAAAAAGTTCAACCAATGTTAGGTGCATAAATTATTTTGGAAAAGGATATACAAATCCCTTTTACATATCAATTGAAAATTCAGCTCTTAATCCTCTTGACAATTATGGTGATAGACTAAGTTGGTTCTTTCCATGCCTTGTCATCTATGATAAAGGGAGGAAACTTCCCTAAAAAATAGTAGGACTAACCAAATCGGATATATTCTAATCAAGCAAGTATAAATTTATAATCCAACTAGACCGATTTTAGTACAAGGCCATTTAACACGAGCACATGATTATTGGCCTTACCAATCAATTGCATTAGGTTTTAGCAACAAAATTTTACTATGCAAAATTTTTTAACTTTATATAGTAAAATACCAACTAATACACATTATATGGTTAGAAGATAAACATGGTAGATGAACAAGTGGCAACTAGATTATAATAAAGCACATCAACATAAAATGTGATAATATAGTAAAATGTGCCCAAAAATAAAGATAAATACTCAAAAGCTTGCATATTTTTTAAGATCATATACACTAAAATTTCAACCCAAGTCTATAATAAATTGTCTCTTTCCTTAACATCCACCTAAGAGATTCTCTCCTCATCCAACTATTTTTGGAGGATCATATTTGTAGCGTTTAACCTTCATAGATCCTCTCATAACTTCTCCATTTGATCCTCGACATTCAAGATGGCCTAAATGTGGAAGACAGGATCCTCATTTACCTATGTTAGGGCTAGGGATGCACTTCTTATCATAACCCAACCTGACATGACTCATAGATACAGATCATATCGTGTTGGATGGTGACAGATTAGAGGAAGAAATAAAACACACTATAATCTTTATTTGGAGAAATACCATAATCCTTTTCAGATAATAAACACCAGAGCTTCTAATTTCTTTCACTATATACTAATTTACTCTTCCACAAAATTTCCTTCTTTCTATTTATCCACAAAAGTATACAACACAAATTCTTATTATAATAGTCCCTAATAATAGACAAACACAGTACAAGAAATATAAAAATGTCAATATTGTTTAGAAATCTAAAACAAAAATAAAAAGAAAACAATACACCAAATAGATAATCACAAAATTAGCCTCAACTACTCAACCAGTCCTTTACGTACCCATGCCCTAACCAGAAAATGAAATATATGTAGAGTACAAAATGAGCTAATACAACTCAGTATATTACATGACCCTAAATCATTTTTTAATAATTACAATAATAATAAATTAAAATTAAATAGTTATTCCAAACTTAATAATAGGCTTATATTAAAGCGGTGTCAGAATAGTACAAGGTTTTATAAATAATTAAGCATGTGTACAGATTTCAGAATGCAATATGCTAAATAGAATGAAAATAAATATGTAGTGTATAACAAAAAGTAATAGTACCCTAGACCCTTATGCCTTCCATTTAGAGCTTCTGACCCTCAAGCCTTCCAGTGCTTTCAACACATTCAAAAATTCTGCAACAGAACTCATATATATATATATATATATATATATAAAACTATATATATATATATATATACACACTCACTCACAAAATAGAACTCCCCCTGCACTTCTCATATACAAATAGAATGATATATAAGGATGTGCAATTATACTAATTATGTTGTATATTAGTACAATTAAGCAGTTAAATATAATTTGGAATTATTCTTCTAGCTTCAAAAATTTTCCCTACGGGCAATATTGTTTTAGTAGTTAGACCTATAGCAATGTAGCTAAAATTAATTGATTCAAAATTCTACCAGTTATAGATTATGCAGAATTATAATTTAAGACTTTAATTGTTCTACAACACCATTTTTCTTTGCCTAAATATTATCCCATAATTTTGGAAAAGTAACATTTCAAAAATGCTCAGCAAAAATTTTATAGAAAAATACCTAAGTGTTCATAACTATGTTCTTTAAAATATACCATAAGTTATACCGTGAAAGTTTTTCTGTTCAAAAAGTTATCTCAGTTTGAACTCCAAAAATTTATATTTAAAATAAAAAAATCTCAAAACTATCGAATTACTAAAAATGATAGGTAAAATGCAACATATCTCGAGCCAGACAATTTTTAGAACTGGATCATTTGCTAAAAATGGATCAAAGTGCCTAAAATCAATTTTCTCTTTTAATGATTCCTCCTCTCCCTCTCTCTAGCCAGCTATTGTAAGGGAATACAATGAAATTAAATAGTAAAAATGATATTTTTTTAATCATGACCTAGTGTAGCGATGTTAGATCTTGCACGACATAGTGCTCCCTTTAGAAGAACACAGCTCCACCGCATTGTTACAAAATTTCAAAAAGCTCAAAGCTGCGGCGCTGCCTACCCCAGTGTTGCGGTGCCCCCGGGGGAGAATTCCAAATTTTTATAACATGCAAACCGACCCCCAGTACCATCTTCAAAATACATGCAAACCTTCACATGCATACAAAATATTTCAAAACAAATGAAGAAAGATTTAAATATAAAAAATTTAGTGGATTACCTTCAATTGGATCGGGTCAGAACAAGTGGAACGGTACACTAATCTATATGTATTACAATTCTCTCATCCTTAAAAAAATATCATAATCGATATTTCAAAACTCAAATTATAAAATATATTAGGTTATAATTATATCATTATAGATTCATTCTCTTAAGTAGCTTCTCTTTCGAACCTATGCTTTCACTGTACTTTAATCATCAAAATTTCTAATTTCCTCAACTTTCTAACATTATACGCTAGAATCCTTTATAGTTCTTCTTTATAACTCATATTTGGATGTACCCCAACATTATCTACAAATAGTTTGCTCCTAGAATCAAATTCCCACTTCCTCAGAGAAGGCAAATGCAATACACTCTGTATATCAGACATGTGATCTCGTAATAATAACCTGTAAGCAGAAATATCAATCCTTTAAAAAACCTCAAAAGGTCCAATATATCTTGGACCCAGCTTGTTAATTCTTCCAAATCTGCTAATACCATTTATCGGGATAACCTTAACATACAAAAAAACACCAATAAAAAAAATCTAAAGAATGGTTTTCTAATTCATAATACTTTTCTGCCTATTTAACGTAACTATAAATCTCTCTCTAATTAAATTGATCTTTTTTGTATCCACCAAAGTTAGCCCTATCAGATTTCTTTCACCCACCTTTGTCCAAGGTAGTGAGGCTCTAGATTTCCTTCCATATAGAGCATCATGGGGGACATACCAAAACTTGACTAAAAGTTATTATTATAGGCAAACTCAATCAAAAGAATATAATCTTACCAACTATTTATGTTGAAAGTGTTTTGAAAAGGGGATTTTGAAAAATCTAGCTTTCATTGGGAATTTTAATTCAGAATTTCAGCCTCAAAATCAAACACTTTATTACGAATGATATATTGCCCAGGGAGACAATGATATCATTCCTTAATGTGTTCAAATAACGAAGTTGAAAATTTCATCCAGGCTATAATAGTTAAATTCAAGGAAGGATGACATATAACCCAGAGGGGTTAACATAACATTCTATCAAGCATCTAACTATAATAGCCAAGATATGAGATCATTATATAATTTCATATCCAGGGTTCTAATAAAAAATTATATATCTTTCCAATGAAAGAAAATATCATTTACTAATCGATCATCTGAATATGACGATAATGATCGATATTAATTTAACCTTCCTAAAGAAGACTAATTGAGTTTTGAAAGTTAAATTTTTTAAAAGGTGGGTGAGGGTTTTAAATCTCCTATGAGTACAAGCCCTCGTAGTTAATTACATCGTAGGAAACTAGAATCTCATACAAATACTTTGAATGAAAATAATGGCAGAAATTATGTTTAGAGAATTCTAGAAGTCACTACAGGAAAATCACATATTAACTGCGAAAAATTCTTTATTTTCCTGCAAATTTCTAAGTTTTCAAGCGGATTTCTGATGGAACTATTTTCACTGGTAAAACGAGTGTTGGAAAAATTTAATTGCGAAAAAAATTCATTAGAAAAGTTTTTTGGTGGAATTTGGCAGCCATAAATTTTTCAACGGCTGCACGGAGGTGAATTTATGCCAAAATAATTAAAAATAATGATAATAAGCCTAAGTTGGCGGCTATTTAATTAATTAGTAATTTAATAACTTATTTTAATTATTTAATAATAAATTAAAATAAATATTAAAGTTAATAATTAATTATTATTATAGTTAAGATAAGTTATTAAATTAAAATTAAATAAATTAAGGTATTAAATTAATAATAAACTAAAATAAATATAAAATTATTAATTAAATTATAAAAATATAATTTAAAAACAAAAATTATCAAAATCCATCGGAAAGTTCGCCAAAAATATCGCGGGAAACTAATCCGTAAAAAATCCATCGAAAAATTTGCCAAAAGATATGTTGAATATATTTTGTCATAATACGTTGAAATACTGTCGGAATAACCGCCAGAAATTCGCTAGAAAATCCATCAGTAATAGACGATTTTCCTATAGCGAGTAATATCAAATAAGGTGATTTTAAAATTTGAATTGGGATTATATTGAATTTTGAACACTAATTTTTTGAGTCAACGGAGGAAGGGTAGAAGACAATTTGGGATTCTAAAATAATTCAGAAGTGTCATAGCCTAAGCTAAGTGGTAGGCTTTAAATTTTAGATTGAGAAAATCTTTAATTTGAGTTGAATAATTTATTAAAAATTTGATATTATATTTCCGGAGGTTGGGGTCTTATGATTCAGAATCTGACCCGGATTCTAAATCTAAATTGGACACTATACCATAGTAATCTGAACCAAGCTAATGTAGTGCAAAATATGGACTTACCTTTGCCTGGATTGGAGAAACAGCTAACCACCTAGTCGATTAAAATCAATTCAAGGGTTTACAAATAACTAAACATGTTACATATTTGAGAATGCAGTGTGTTGAATAGAATGCAAATAAATATATAATGAATAATAGAAAGTAACATAACTCCATCCCTTATCTATCTCATTCAGAACTCCAAGCCATTATGCCTCCCATTCAGAACCCCTGGTCCTCACGCCTCATAATTTTTTTAGCACATTCAAAAATTTTACAACAGAACTCTGCATACACACACACACACACAAACAACAGAACTCTTCCTTTGAATTTCTCAGATACATATAGAATAACATATAGATATGCATAATTTTATTAAATATGCTATATAACAGTACAATTAAATAGTTAAACATAATTTGGAATTTTGTATTGAGCTTTAGAAATTTACCATACATGCAACATTTTAGTAGTTAGACCTATAACAGTATAATTAAAATTTACTGATTCATAATTCTACTAAATTATCAAAGATCATGCAAAACTATATTTCGAGACTTTAATAATTCTATAGTACCATTTTTTGGTTCTTTAAAATTTTCCCAAAATTTTAGAAAATCAGTGTTTCAAAGATACCTGACAAAAATTTCATAGAAAAATACCTAAATGTTTATAACAATGATTTCTACGACGTACCAGAAGTTACATGAAAAAAAAATTCCTATTCAAAAGTTATCTCAGCTTGAACACTATAAATTTATATTTTATACAAGAAAAATCTCAAAACCATTGAATTCTTAAAATTTGATATATGCAAAATGCAACCTACCTTGAACTAGACAATTTTCAAAACTGGGTCATGAGTTGAGGGATCAAAGTCGTCCAAAATGGCTTTTCTCTCTCTAGGATTCATCCTCTCTCTCTAGTGAGCTTCCTTGAGGAAATGGAATAAAATGTAATAGTGGAAAATGATTTTTTTTTTAATTTTAAAATCAGGACCCGGTGCCACAGTGCCTCCCTAGCACCACCGCACTAAATAATTTGTAAAATTTTATAGAGCTTAGAGTCACTACGCTGACAACCCCAGCACCATAACATTCTAGGGGGAGAATTTTAGATTTTAAGAACATGCAAACGGACCCCCGGAACTTGCTTCAAAATACAGGCAGACCTTTACGTACATACAATACATTCCCAGACACATGTGGCAGAATTCAAATGCAGAAATTTAATGGATTACCTTGAATCATATTGGATTAGAGCAAGTGGAATGGTGCATTGATCTATAGGTGTTACACTTCTATACCTTATTTGACACTTTCTCGACCTATTTGGTGAACTCAATATTGTGATTTTTCTTTAATGCATACAACAGCTCAATGCAAAAATGCCATTGAGAATCTCTATAACTCCATTCTAATCATGATAGAGGTAGTATGTCCATCCATATCATGTCATCTCATCATTGTTAGGTGTTGAGAGACAAAGATGTCTCCCTCTGATCATAATTTTAGAGTGTTGGGAAGTGAATAGATTTCCCCCTCTGATCATACTAGATCACAAGGACCAATTATAATCTACCACTCTTTATTAAAAAATTGAAAAAGTGGTCCTAGAGGATAATGCATCTAACATAGACAATTATATTTCCATAGGGCATCTCCAATGGAACGCCATACAAACGTATGGTGTTTCTTTGATCGCTCCATCCGAGCGGCATTTTTATTATTATTTGACTGTGAGTGAACAGTGCGACGTCAATATTGGTGTCGCACTGTTCACCAGCCATTTGTTTTTTTTGTTTTTTTTTTCCTAATTCGAAAATTATATAAAATGAAGTATGAAAAAGAATACACTAGAAGTATTCTTTTTTTTTTGTGTTAGAAAATAGAGTTCGGTTGGAGACAAGTTACTACATTTTGATGTATTACTGTATTTTGGAGTGAAAAATGAGTTTTTTTCGGTTGGTGATGTCCTGAGGACAAAGGCATTGTAGTAGATATAATGGTAAAAAAAAAGTATATTTGATAGGAGATATCAAACTTGGGAGCCATCAAAATGGCTTGCCACATTGATGAGAACCACCCAGGATAGGTTTAAAATAGGTTTAGGAGAAGGATAACGAGAACTCCCATGCGAGTACTGTAGCAGGAGATGACGAGAGAAGCCATTGGTTTTTTTCAGAATAGAGGTAGCCATACCTAAAATATATACAAATAAAAAAATATATTTTGTTATATATTAATTAAAAAATCAAATTAAGCTAAATAGAATTTGTAATACAGCCTCTGGACATTAAAAAAGAAAAAGAAAAAAAAAAAAACTACTAAAAAGGATAAAGAAATACACAATAAAAGGAAACTAATACTGCAATTAAGCCCCAAAAAGTCATCGATGGTGGGATGGAATCAAGAAAATAATTGTCAAGGAAATCAGAGAAGTAATCAAGAGAAGATCGATCTTGCTTAGTAATTCGCACTAAACTATTTCCTCTACGTAGCTCATTTTGAACTGTTGGTTGGGGCTTTATAAATAATTTTTATCATAAATTTTTAAATTATTTTATCATTACACTATATAAAAATATCAAAATAATTATATTTCATTTTAGTTGTAGGGGTAAAATTTTAATTATTAAAAAAAATCAAGAAATTTCATTTGTGTGTTGGACATAGAATACATTCCCTTTTAACAATTTATTCTTTAAGAAATTCAGTATTTTATTAATATTAGTAAAAATATCAAAATAAATATAGACAAAGACCATTTGTATTATAAATATTAGATTAATCTTATAACATGTCAATAATTTTAAGCATCACATTTTATTTGTCAGTATAATTTATCTTTTAGATAATAAAATTAAATTAAAAAAATAAATATAACTAAATTATTATATAATACAACTAAGTTATCAGACATTCACAATTATAGTACAACTAAATTATTTGTTTAATAATTTATTTTAAATTATTTAATTATCAGACATTCATAATTATTGTACAACTAAATTATTTATTTATATATTTAGTTGTAGTTTCTCATAGTTTGATAGTTTGTCTTTTAAATTTAGTTCAATTATTTAATAGTTCAATTATATTGATGAATGATATATGGTGAGTGATACTACAGACGACGTTTGGTAATGAATTTTAAATATTTTTTAAAATTTTTCTTTAATACAAATATTAATAGAATTCTCTTAATTCTAACAGAAAGAGATGCTGGGTAGAGAACCAACTCCTGTGGAATTGCATAGTCACACTCATAAGCGACAGGAGGATCAACAATGGATTGATGAGCGAGCAAGAAAAGCTCATGTAAGTATATATTCTTAATAATTTCTATTTTTAGTTTAATTATATATATTTATATTCTACTTTCATAGGAGGAGTATACACGGCTTCGAGAGAGTCATGCCGCATCATGTAAGGGCTCTTCTGATGGCTCTGTGGAGTATTCTGAGTACCGCATCTGCTCACAAGACGTTGGAGGAATGCAACATGGTAGAGTTTATGGTTTAGGTTCACAAGCTCAGGCATACGAGGGGATGACCTCCTCTACTGCATCCAGCTTCGTAGCCAGTTCACATGAGTCCTTACATAGTCAACAAATAACTGCCCTTCAAGCAGAGCTAGAACAAGTAAGGAAATCACAAGCTGATTGGCAAGTTCAGTTGCAAGCACATCTTCAAATGCAGGTGCATAAGCAACACAATCAATTGTTGAATGAGATGCGCAAAATGAGAGAGCAGTCGAGTGAAAAAGAGGTAGCTCCAACTGAGGATGAGTCCACAGATTCAGAGTAGTTTAGTTTAGTCATATGAATATGTTTGCTTTTTTGAATCTGTGTTATTAAACAATATGTGATATTTTTAATATTAGTTGGTGATGCTATTGATCAATCTGTTTTAATAGATATTTATGTTTTTAAGTATATGTTGAAGTTCTTGAGATCTATGATGTGTAGATCTGTATTGTGACTGTTATTATATGTATTTGTATATGTTTCCAGATGTGGAAATTCGATTGTTGGCTGGGATGACAATTTTTGTTATTGCTACAGGTTTCCAGCGGATTTGGCGTCGGAAATACGTCGAAAACGACGATACAACGAATCGGTGCAATGATGACGGCATTTTATTTTCGCCGGAAATACCGGCGAAAAATGCACCGGAAATAAGTCATGGGTTTAATTACAGCGCACCTTACGGCGACTTATCCACCGGAGTGTCCGGCGAACTAAAGGGCGCCAGAAACAAGTCGTAGCTTTAGTTACTACGAACCTTACATCATTTTATTCGCCGGTATTTCCGTCGGATATGTACGTCATAAATTCTGGCGTATATAACGCCGGAATAATCTGTTAAGAAACAACGTTTTGGATAACACATTTTGCGCCGGTAATGCGTCAGAGAGTGCGTCGGAAAGGTTTTTGGCATCTTAGAAACGTTAGAAGACATTATTCGAAGCGCACCAAACTGGCGTACGAAATTCCGATAGAAATGCGCCGGAAACCAAGGATTTCCGTCGTATTTTACGTATTACCGGCGGATACATTCCGCCGGTAATACCGGGTTTTCCTTTAGTGTGATATCAAATCAATTACACCTACGTATTATAAAATTACCCCATTAAGATATAAAATTTGCAATGAATTTTTTAAATAATTATATTCTAAATAAGTAAACTAATTATTATCATCAATTTGCTTATATTAAAGCACTTGGATTTTGTGAGAGGGGGAAGTAAATCATGTAACTACAAAACCGTGAAATAGAAATGCAACGGAAAGTAAAGAACACCAGGATTTAATGTAGAAAAATAAAAAATCGGAAAAAAATCACGGAGCCACATCATACCAAGAAATTCATTATGAAAATTAGAAAAAAATTGTAAAGATCTCTCTTCTCTCTCTTGCTCTCTCCATGCTTCTCTTCTCTCTTACACCGTTCTTAAACAAGAACAAACAAAGAGATACAATACATGCCACTAAGAGATGCCACCATTAAAAAAACGAGAAAGAAAAATTGTTCGCCTGGCCTCGTAGCGCCACCGTGTTAGTTTGGAGAGTAGTGGCTCTCAACGCTGTCTCAAGTTTGCCTGATAATGTCGCAGTGTCAAATCTTGAGCACTACAACGATTTACTCTATGTATTTTCTCCAAGCAAACCATGCATGGTGTTGGGAGGCTCTGTTACACAACACCAGAGAGCTAAGGTATATAGCAATCACTACAGGAAAAATGTCCAATACCGGCGGTTCTAACCGTCGGTTTATGGACCGTCGGTTTTACCGGCGGTCTGGTCGTCGGCTTTTAACGACGGCCTCACCGGTGATTTTGCTACGTTAAGCCACCGGTAATAGCGGCGGTCCCTAAACCGATGGTAAACCGCCGGATATCAACAAGAACCGGCAGTTTACCGGCGGTTGGGACCGCCGTTGATAAGTGACCTTTTACCGGTGGTCCTAACCGCCGGAAAACCGCCGGTAGAAGCCCTAATTCGACCAGCCCCGCGCCTGGCATTTCATTTTAACTCTTTCCTTCTCTCTCTCGGTCGCTCGTTCTCCCGTCGCTCGCTCTTTCCTAGGCTCGCCTCCGCTCGTCCGACCGCCGCCGACGAATCTCCTCCGACCGCCGCCCCCAATCCGACCGTCGCCGACGAAGTTTGTCCGCCCCAAATCCGACCGCTGCCCCCAATCCGAATCGCCTCAGCTCGTCCGACCCCAAACCGTCTGATTTCTATTTTATGGTTTTTCTTTGATTATTTGTTCTTATTTCCATAAGGGATCATCCCCCTTTCACCTAGCTTGACAAACTCTTTATCAAATAATTTGTAGTAAATAAATTAATTTTCTATAACTCTTCTCACATATTAAGAATTTGTTTTAATGAGGGAAAGTCAATCAAGAAGTACTTATAGATGTTCTCTTTTGAAGCTTGCCAATTCCTAGGAGTAGATACTAAGTAGTTAAGATGAGATTTCTTAGGATGCCTCCATCCTATTATTTTATATTCATAAGAGATGAGAGATATATTTTATTTTTATCTTGACATAATCCATCATATAGAAACACAAATTTTAGATGATAAGGATATTAATACCCATCAAAAATAATTTATGCAACCAACAAGAAAACATAAAATATACCTAAAGGTACTAAGTAGTTATATCAATGAAAAAATAAGAGAAATAAAGGAATCATGACCTCCCCCATGATCACCACACTAATAATGTGAGCTTCAACATGAAAAGGAGTACAAAAAATCCAACACATCTTATAAATATATTAAAGCTACACTCAAGTAATCAAGAGCAATGTTTTCACTTTGATCATAACACCAAAACACCATTGAAGCATGCAAGTAAATCAAAGAAGTAATTAATAGGCTGATTAGATATGACTATCATGATCGATTCATTCAAAAACAACTCAACTATATGGATTGCTATCATTGGGAGGCAGCTAGCATGGAAGTCATAATATGGCAATTGCTAAATGGATGTTAAAATTAAAACCTTCCAAAGGCATGTTAATATTTAACTAAGTCTTCATCTTTATATTTAAGGAGATAATGTTATTGAACCTTGGAGGTTGTAGACTTAATAGGCAGTTGGGTTTCTTTAGGCATGGCTGCTTGTTCCTTCCTTTGCCCTTGCCTTGCCCTTGGACTCCTTCTTGTCACCACATTCCAAGAGACAGTAGGATGTTCCTCCTTAAAGCTATCATGGTGCTGCTCCATGCTGGCGCTATCCAGCACCGGTAGGGAGGGCTTACTATCAGAGGGAATGGTGAACTGGCCAGAAGCCTTCGCCTGACTTGGGAGGCACAGAGAAGCCAAAGAGTTGGTGGGTGGAGGGGAACCTTCAAGGTGGCTGACTTGTGGAGCAATTGCTACTATTGTCGCGCTCGAAAAGGATTTGATAGTTGAAATTTATGGAGGGAGTGACAACTTTCATTCAAGTTGCTCTCAACTGCCTGTCCTTTCAGTTTGAATCAAATGTTTAGAATGTCCATGTTGAAACATAAAATCTAGCATTCCTTTCAAGCCCGATGAATGTGAAGCTTGATTTAATATCGTTGGGATATTTCTTCCAGAACTATGGTTTGGACATCACATGACGAGTAACGACCACATAGAGTATGCTCATGGGTTTATCTAATCACTATGAAACATTTGATTGAAAGATCAAATGAGTAGACCCTATGAAGACCTTATTTTTGATGTACAATGTGCATAATTTAAGGTCTAATTTGGAAGACCACCCAAATGCAGAGGACACAAAAATTCTTGAGTATTACAATTCAGCTTAAAACCAATTTGGGAAGGTTACAGTACACATTCGGAATTACCATTTTTTTTTGCAGTGGAGGATGCTAAGTATTAAAACTGAGTATATATCCCCGTTAGTTTAATGACGTTATTGGTCTATGGAAGAACAATCCCAGCGTGGCAATATTCCCTCAGACTGTGTACCGAACAAAGAATTAGTATCCAAACTGGTTCCTCACGCTTACAAATTATTGATGTTGTACAATGGATGTATTTAATACTATAAGGAGAGTAGCATAAGTTATTTGTCGCCCTGCAATGCTCCTCGATTTTAAAGCAAAAACTCGGGAAAACAACATCGTCCCAAAGAAGATGTGTCATATTCCCGTTTGTTTTCTTTACCAATCATTCCAAGGACCTTCAGTGCTCTATGCATTCCATGCGTTCACAGGCCATATGAGATTGGCTAAAAGAGAAAATAGCAAAAAGTTGATGTTCTTTCTCATGCCACAGATGCTGAGCGTGAAACATTTTTGATCCGATGTGCATCATTCATTTGCGCTGAACCCCGCAAATAAGATTGAGAAATGTACTGATGGTTTACTCCCTATAGTCAAATAGCTATCAACCGTATTGCTGTGGCCAGTTATCATAAACCAGATACAATCCTTTCCACTAGAGATGTGTTAATGACTACTTCGTTCATTAGTTCTTAGCTTCTAATTCTATCCGGACCACATACCGACATATGCAAAAGATTGATATCTTTTTGCAACCATTAATTTGATGACTTCAAATTATTATGAAAAGAAGGAGTGCTCACATATGCATATCAACAAACAATTTTCGTCCTTCGAGCTGCTTTGCTGTGGACTTCGGTATTTTTTTTCCAGAATTAATGGTATGTTATCGTGGTGAGCACCAGCAGGAAAATTTAGCGATGTCCTTAACTGCAGGAGAAACAGTAAAGCTTTCACTTAAAACATGGAGGGAAAAATACTTGGTTTGATTGTCATCGTATGTTCTAATTCCTAATCAATCCAGTTTTCCGAAGAAGATAAGAAGCATTTGTTAAAACAACAGAATTGAGCGATCACCTCTCTCACCGCAGAATTTTAAGTGGTGATGATATGACTACAGACTTCTTTCGACATTCCCAACAATTATTGTTATCCAATGTCTATCAGAATGTCTAAATTTCGGGTTTATGGCGTTCAATCATAATTGGAAAAAGTATTTTCCTAGACTATTACCTTTTGGAGAAGCTAATGTTGATAAAACATAACTTAGATGTTACACATTGAGAAGAACTTTCCCTGGATAATATTTTAATACAATTATAATGTTTAGAGCAAGAGAAACATAATTGTCAAAGGCGAGGATGGACATTAATAGAGTTTTGTCGGCTGAAAAAATCTGGAGTTAGTAACTAACAACTGACGGTAAACTAATAAGCCCAGAGCTCCTTACTCTTTCATGTTAGACACAAAAAGAATGACTGTCAGTGGTTAAAAGGTTAAAGATGGCCTGATGGCTATGATCAAATATAGTCGATGTGTTTGACTTGATAATCTGCAAGGTTATTTGGACTCAAAAGTCATGATTGTCACATCATTAATGGAGGTTCTTCTTCTCATAGTCTGTTTGTTACCGCGATTACATATCAAAGTCCATTGATTGAGCTTAGCATTTTTCTTCAACAGATTTATGTTCATTAAACTAAGTGAAAACTTTTTACGGAGTACGAGGAATAAAATACCAATATCACTATAGCAAGTTAGAGAAGATTATTCCCGCGGGTTTTTTTTGATTTTATGGAAGCATTCTTCCATCCATCTAACCTTACAAAGCAGAGTTGGTGGACCTGTACAATATCGTTGGATGTATGCCTTTCGAAAGCGTAAATGTGTTTAATACTTTTTATTATTTCTTCAATATTTTTGAATCAGTTGAAGATAACATATTTTTTATTAACTTCACGATGATTGTAATTGATTAATAGTATCTTGAAAACAAAGTTGAAGAAAATATGTTAAGAAAAAAGTACGGGCCAGAAAGGTCGATATGTGAAGCATATTTTGTCTCTAAGAGACCACTCACTTTTGGCTCCATACTATTTCGATCCACATTGTAAGGGTACAAGAATAAAATTTGTCGTACATGAGACTTGATGGTAAAGAACACTTCACATGCGTACAAAAAATATACAGTATTTAGAAGGCAGGAAAGCCCTAGTGGCAAATGTGTTGAAAGATATCATCAATGATTTGAAATAAATACAATGCGAATTTTGTAATGTACTATGAACTGTGAAGAAAGTTGAGCACAATCTTTAGTAGTAAGTTCTAATATAATGTTAATAATTAATTAGTAATACTTTTATTTATAATACTTAAGTATTAATTTGTCACAAGGTATTTGTAAGCAATTTGCCCTTTTGGATACAGATTCAAGGATATTGAGCAAGCTAGTTGCAGAATGAATTTCAACTTGGTTCAGATCATATGGTGTTAGAAATTTTTTTATAACTTTAAAATCTATTTATTTATTTCAAAATTACTTAAAATTTGAAAAATATTTGTAGTACATCTGATAACAGAATGATTTTCGTTAAAAGTTTGCAAGCATTAGCAATGGATCCAATACGAAAATAAAAAATTTGGCCAATATATATAGTGGAATGAGGTTCCAGGAATTTCAATACCAACGTGAGAGTGAAGGAAGAAAAAACTAAAAAATTGATGGAGTATGTGTTAGAGGGAATACAATCATGAAGGAAGGATGAGTGTGATTATTATGGTATTCTGAATGAGTGTCTGACTTTGGAAAATACCCGGGCGAAAGTGAGAACTTTGTATGCTATTTAAAAGCTGTCAACTGGTTATATCATGTAGAGAATAGAGGCACAAAGGTTCATCTGCGTATGGTTTAATAGATGTTAACATAGTCGAAGATACGGAAAGTTTGATCCCATTTTGTGTTAGTCAAGTCCACGCTATTCAAGGTTTATTTCAGAAAATATCTCAGTGGTCGTAGAGACAAACAAGATTTGGCCTGCTTGTCATAAAATAAAAGTCGGGGGAATATGATCAACAATAATTATAGCAACTTGCACATGCAAGAGGAAGGAATCGTCAGTTGTATGCCTATTGGAAATTGAGGAGATGACAACTACAAACCTCTACTGATTGACATGGAGTTTAGAAGATTGTGAATAGTTCAACTAGTTCAAGGCGAAGAAGAGATGAGGATGAAAGTGAAGATACCCTTGGAGAGTGATGAAAGAGTTTTGATGATCTGTTATTTGTAATTTAAAATTGTAGAATTTTAATGTTTGTAATATTTGAATTCTAAGAAATGAATTGTTATTTGCTAGCTTGTAATTCATTAACTGCTAATTAACTGCTTCTCGTATTTTCATTACCCTGCTTTATTAACAACTTTATTAACTGCTTTATAACTGCTTTATTAACTATTTTCAATGCTTTAGTAAATGTGTTTTTTTTAATATTGCAGATTGGGATTCAGGCGACGAATCCCTTCCTCGTAAAATCAGTTGCCCTCAAATGTTCCGTGGAGATGATTCCTTCTATGCAGACCCACACAGGCTGAGGTAGGTGAGGGGCCTTCAGTTCCACCAGATTACCTACAACCACCACCCGCCGACACCTACTAGGAGCCAGCAGCAATTCCACACAGAGCAGGGGGTCAGGTACATTTAGATCTACCTCCTGTTGTTATCCTCCATACTTCCCTGGCCACTTCCCTCTCCCAGCGTCGACGAGTCTCGCTTCCCTCCCAGATCAGACACTGCTTCCTCCATTCCCTATCCATTTACCCCCACCATCAATCACAGGCAGCTGGTCCATCCACTGGTCCCCCCCTTCCTTAACCCCTTTATCCATATTACTACCCTATCCGTGGCAGCATGAGCAGGGTGGACCATCAAACCAGCCAGAGTTAGCGCTTAGTCCGGCCTGCAGCAAGCAACAGATAAGCGCAATCATCGAGCTGACGGCGATAGTAGTTCACTTTAAGTTTATTAAGTTGTTTTTTATTTTGATATATTACATGTTATTGAAAAAAAAAAGTCACTTGCAGCTTCAATCCTTCAAGGCCGCCTATACATATCGATCGGGAATAATAAATTATATATATATATCTTACTTATCCCGGAAGAAGATCCCAAGTCAGTTATGAGATATGTGTTTTTGAGAATTTTCAGGTTATTTTTTTGGTATGATTCAATTATGATTTAATTTTGTACTAATCTTTTTTTAATTGCATAAATTTTTAAACATAAAGAATTTAGGTGGGTTGCCTGAGTTACACAGCACATAGAATCAGATCAAAATTTTTGAGGGGAGAGGAGCGACCCGTCTCAGAGACATGTTCACGGACATTAGAAAGTCCGAGCAGCATCCTAATTTGATTGGAGAGTGCGTTTGGGCAGATTTGAGTAGTGCTTGGGCTACCCTGGAGTTTATAAAAATGAGAGAGCAGAATAAACAGAACAGAGCCTCTGACTGCGGCGGTTTAGGAAGCTCTCTTCATACTGGTGGATCTGTACCTCATACAGAACATAGGCGGTGACTGGTAAGTGTTTTGAATTGGTTTATTACATATATTTATGTTAGTATAACTAAGCATCAAATTTTCAGAAAGCGCACCTGGGTCGGGAGCCAACACCATTGGAGCTGCATACAAGAACTCATCAACATCAAGCTGACCAGAAGTGGGTTGATGAGAAGTCTAAGAAGGCTCATGTGAGTAAAATTTTTTGGATTTTTAGAATAAAAATTTATTTTAATAAAACTATTTGTAACTCGCAGGATGATTTCTTACGAGCTAGAGAAAGTCGGCAGTCCACTGGCGAGGGATCATCTTCTGGATCGGCTCACATTTCTGAGTATCAGACATGGTCAGAAGTTGTTGGTGGAAGACAGAGGGGGAGGGTATATGGCATGGGTTCACAGGCTTTTGCTATTGAGGACAGTTCATACACCTATGCATTTCATGATCCAAGTGGTGCTGAAGAATCTGTAAGCGAGAGGGTTGCAGCGCTTACTAGAGAGATTGAAGAAATGAAAAGGGTTCAATCTAGAGAGATTGAAGAAATGAGAAAGGTTAAGAATGAAATGCAACAGAGTTGCAATCCTACAGAACTGAAAAACAGAGGAAGAAGAACCAACAGGAGCAGCCATCTGCAGACAGTGAGGATACAGATGAGGATTAGATATTTTTATGTTTGAAAATTGTATTAATTAAAACTTGTGAACTTCAGAACTTGTGATTGTAACATTATCATGAACTTACTTGTGAACTGTGATTGTAATGTTATGATGAGCTTGTGATTGTATTTATAATTTATGATTGTGATGAATATAGCGGCGTGTTGCCCAACATATGATTGTGATGAATATAGCGGCGTGTTGCCCAACATATATTGCTCTTTTTGCAGGTTTAGATTTTAAGGTGAACCTCCCTCAAATAGAGGGGATGCTGTCAATTTTTTTTTGCAGGTGCTACAGGTTTCCGGCGGCTAACCGGCGGTTTGGCCGCCGGAAACTACGATACCGGACGGCCAATAATCAGCCGTCGGTAAAGGCATTAAACCGCCGGTTTATTACCGACGGTTACCGACGGTCACCGGCGATTCGCCGGCGGTTTATATCGTCGGTTGTACCGACGGGTTGAACCACCGGCGTTCGCCGGTAAAAGACCGGCGGTCTACCGACGCCCTCCAGCGGTTTCAAAAACAAATGACGCCAACTAAACCGTCGGTATATTTACCGCCGGTAAGCCGTCGGTCAAATAACCGGTGGTCTAACAGTCGGAAGACCGCCGGTTCAAAATCCGCCTGTAACCGGCGGTCTAAGCCGTCGGCAAACCGCCGGTAAAAAACCGCTGGTGAAAGTTTTCTACGCGATTTTTTCCGGCGGTCAAAAAACCGCCGTCAAGCCGACGGTAAGAAAAAAACCGCCGGTTAATATAGAGTAACCGCTGGAAAAAACCGCCGGATTTCGACATTTTTCCCGTAGTGAATAGAGAGTTGTATGAAAAAAATTCATAGGCAGGGGGAGATCTTCCCGCACCCCAACGAGCACAATAAACTGAGTTGAGGTTCGTGCCAATAATACAACATGATTGATACACAATCACATTTCACAGTACGGAACAGCATATTTTAATATGATAAAAATTTTACAACACCACCTGCCACTAAGCTTCCAAATTCCTCAACCCATCACAGCTTTATACCTCCAAACCTTTACCATGATTCGAAGGGAGATCGAAAGCACCGAAATTCTAAAATGCCAAGAAAGAAGAACTGAGGACCACATTCTTTTCTTCCAACTCTTTGTCACCTACGGATCGATCCTTCTACTCTCTCTCTCTCTCTTGCTATTGGATTCGTGTTTCTTTTTCTGGTGGGAGTTCAGCTTCCTATTTTATATTTTTATGTTTACCTACTCGGTTAACAAATGACTGAATATGAAATTTGAACCTTCTTTCTTCATCACACGCCAGCCAATCTCTAACAAATAATCATATAAGTAATTGTTTTGCTCTTTGGAGCGAGAGAGGAAAGGTGATGTCTTTCTCTTTTGCAATCTGATTCATCTCAAGGGAGCACTGAGAAGAACCGTATAAGATTTCTATGGAGGCAAGGCATCGCTTGGCTGGATGTCTGTAAGTGCCTTAGCTCTTCTGTTCTTCCATACATGAAATGATCACATAATTTTCTTATAAGATTTCTGCAAGCAATTGGCATCTGATTCTCTTGCTTCTGAGCTTTCATCTTATCATCTTCATATCTGTTACCCCCCCTTGATTTAAATTGCTAATGTTTTACTTTCCATTTTCTTCACTTTTTTTAATTTTTACTAACCTTCGTTTATGTTTGGTTAACTTATAGTGAGTTTTATTAATCATTTAATTTTCTTAGATTAATTTGCTTATTTTATCAGCCCTTAACACATTTGTTTGAAAAATTTAGAATTATCATAGAATATTGGTTATCTTCAAAAGCAAGGTTTCTAGCTAGAGGTTATCCCAAGTCGGTTCAGAATATGATCAAGATGTGAAAAGTGCTGTATAGAGCATGTATAAGCGCCTCTCTCTCTCTCTCTCTCTAAAAGATAAAAATATGAACTTTATCAGCCAATACGACTCATAAAGTTCATATTTTTATATCGTCTTTGAAATCTGATTTGCTACTTCCAGCTTTAGGGTCCTTATTGCCATCATGGTACCCAGCTTTTTTTTTTGGGCTTTTAGAGTTCATTAAAGTAAATTCACTGATATTATATATGCAAATATTGAATTCAAAACTTCTTAATTGATAGCTAGAACTCCTAAGCAAACAAATAAATTAGCAAACGGATAAAAATGAGCTGCGTTGGTACCCAGCTGACAAAGCATAATTCACCAACCAAATGAATTACTGGCAGTTGAAGCCTTTGCTGTCGCTTCCAGTCTTCACCAAATCTAATTAGCTCTGGCAGAAAGCGATGTCTCCTTAATCTTATCAGGTCTACTTTTCTCTGGATCTCTACCTGAATGTCTTAATATTAGGTCAGCTTTTATTGTCGATTGATCTACCTGAGCGTGCGTCTCTCAACTTTTCTGTTCCAGTTCTTAATGAGAATAATTATTTTTTTCCTTTTTACACCAACTCAAATTCTTTTTTTAAGCGTTAACATGCAGAACACAGCACAGTAATGCATGGTAGTCATCCTATGCGCCTGTGGTATATATACAGTAGCGTTACTACTGCACATCCTATACTAATAATATTACAATTTTCACAAATAAAATAACATTTAAAATTATTATATTTATATCAAAGAAAGACTCAATTACTCGAAAAATGCTCATAATAACCCCAAAACTCATAACACTCAAATGTAAAACAATCCGAGATGGCTCAAAAAATTTAAAATCTTCAGTAATAGCATATTGAAATAAATTTCAGCCAAGATAAAAGGAGAAATCAATAGAAATGATCTACCAACAATCCATTTAATTAAGAATAAACATCAGAAAAGAGTATCACCAACAGCTTTTTCATATTTGGAGATATCAACTAACAATCTTATAAAGACAAAATATTCTATTAAATTTTAAATAAGAAGTTTGAAGAGAATATATTTCATATAAATATAGAGACAAAGATATTATATTTATAGTGTTAAATATTATATTCACATATTAAATAACTGATAAAATAATGAAAGTAAAATACTCATTATGACTATGTGCAATAAATGTTTTCTCAAACTAATTGGTTTTTGGGCAATGTATTAATTTAATAGGATAAAAGAAAAATTCACAAACTTTTCTATTGTGTTTTTGAATGTTTGAACACTTCAAATTTGTTAAATATCTTAGCACTTGCATGTCTAATCTCTCTCCCTCTCTATCCCTCTCTCTCTCTCTCTCCATATATAAAAATACTAGGAGTAGAATCCTTTTTAACAGAACTCTACTCTCTTCAAAAAATTGATTCCAAAAAACCTTTTTTTAATAAATGTTTATTGATTCTAACTACAAGTTATGATGAGGAGATCACATGTCCTTAATAAATTAAATTAAATTATTTTTTTGGCCAAGTTGTGTTTATATGACTTGTACGAAAAATATTTCTATACATTGTTTATTTATTTTGATGAAAACTTTCACAATCCAGTTCGGATTAACGAGGAGAAAACAAACAATTGGATGGTTAAAACATTTCTTTCAAATTAAAAAATAATTTAACATCAACATTCCATATAAAAACCGAAAAGCACTACAGGAAAATCTTGAATTACCGGCTGATTTTCCGGCGGAAAATTCTGAATCTTCCCACATATTTCAAAATTTTCCGGCGAATTTCTGGCGAAAATGATTTCGACGGTAAACTTAACCCTAAATTTAATATTAAAAATAAATTTAAATAAAATATTAGAATTAATAAATAATTTAAAAAAATTATGTAATTAATAATTAAGTAACAAATGTTATTAATTTTATAATAAATTAAATATTAATTTAATAACATTTTATATTATTTAAAAATACTTTAAAATAATATATTAAAGTTAGTAATAAATTATAATTTATTATTTTAATTCTTAATCAAAATAAGTATTACATTAAAAATAAGGTTTGAAATCATTAATTAATTAAAATAAATTATTTATTAATATTTAATTAAATGAGTTATAAAAGTATTAATAATTTAAATTGCAAAAAAAAATTTACAGAAATTAGTAAAATCCGTCGGAAAGTCTGCCGGAAACAAATCCGTCAGAAAGTCTGCCGGAAAAGCCGCCGAAAAAGTTGGAAAAAATTTGTCTGAAATATTTCGTTGTAATATGTCGGAATTTCGCCGGAAATCAGTCCACCGGAAAGTCGCAGTAAAATCTGCCGGAAATGCATGATTTTCCTGTAGTGAAGCACCAGGGGCGGAACCAACCATAAATTTAAGGGGGGTAAACTTATAAGTAACTATTGACAAATATGTTGCGGGTCCAAAGAGGCAGCGCCTCCCGGTGGGGTTCGACCTGCCTGATCAGGTCGCGGGGTCAAGGAGCAGCGTTTTATTTGGTTCATTATTCCCTACAATTAGGGGTGTCAATTCGGATCGACAGGTTGGGTTCGGGTCGAACCCGATTTGGTTAATGGGTCAGGAAATTAAACAGGTCAACCCGAACCCAACCCGTTTAGGTTAACGAGTCAGGAAATTAAACCCGTACTCGACCCGCACGGGTTGCTAGGTTGACCCGACTTGACCCGCAAACCCCTTTGGCGGTGCCGGAGATGTTGCAGTCGCCGTTCGGCTTTTGACGGGAGCCGATGTCCGGTGCGTGTGCGGAGCACCAAGTCGCCGTTCGGCGTCGCAGCCTTGCTTGACAGTTGAAACGGTAGCAAGCCTTGATTTTTTTGAGAAATGTGAGGAGTGAGGACCGTGAGGATTTTTTTTTTTTTTTTGGAAATGTCAAAACAACTGAGCAAGGTGAGCTGTGACACACAGCTCACCTTGTCTTGTTGGTTGAGAGCTTAGGCTTCCAACTAAGAGGTCTTGGGTTCGAGTCTTTGTGTATGCATTGTGTGTGTGAGTTTGCCTTAAATGGCCTAAATGTCCCAAAAAAAATGTGAGCTGTGACCTGTGAGCATTGAGCAGTGAGCTAGAGTATGGTGAGGTGACCTACCTCGGGCTTTGATTTTTTTTTTTTTTTTTTTGGAAATGTCAGAACAACTGAGCAATGTGAGCTTTGATTTTTTTTTTAGGGATAGCGGGAACTTCAAATTTTAATTTTGGGAAGGTTGCACCTGAGTCAACCGGGTCAATTCCAGGTTACCGGGTTGACCCGGACCCGACCCGTTTATGAAACGGGTCGAAAGTTAAGACCCGAACCCGATCCGTTTGTTAAACGGGTCGACCCTAACCCGAATTTTTCGGGTCGGGTTCGGGTCCGGTTGTCGGGTCGGGTCAATTATTGACACCCCTACTAACAATAACAACTCTACACAATATGTTTAATTATACTTGGGGCAATTGCCTAAAAACCTTTATAATAAACACTAAAGAATTAATTGAGGGGGACAAATTGCCTAAAGAATCATATAACAAAGACAAATTTAGAGGGGACAAATTGCATTATAAAAAATGATTTTTTT